>NC_136266.1:94923571-95079338 GCF_964187855.1 Myxine glutinosa | reverse complement strand
CCCCATATCCCATCCCTTTCAAATCCCTCCCCTTGTCCCTTCCCTCCCAAACTCCCCCCTCACCCCTCCCCTTCAAATCTCCCCACCCACATTGCTTCTCAATTTCCCCCCTCTCACTCCCTGGTGTTGGGTGTTGGGCTAGCGGCTAGGGTGCCGGCTTAGGATCCTAGGATCCTGGGTTCGAATCCCGGTCGATCGCTGAATTAACGCCAGGGGGGTTGACTCAGCCTGTCATCCTTCCGAGGTCGGCTAATTGAGTACCAGTTCACTGGTAATTCCCTGTTTGTCGTTAAAGGCGGCAAAAAGGGTTGGCGTCAGGAAGGGCATCCGGCCGTAAAACATTGCTTCAAAAAGGGGACCCAAAAAACAACAACAACCACGGTTCCCGAAAAAGGCCAACCCCCGCTTTGCGGGGAAAAATGGCCTCTAAAGGTGGTTATTACTCCCCCTCCTCAAAGCGTCCTCCCCGCTTCTTCCCCCTTCGAACTCTCACCTCCATCTCCCCCAACCTTCTGCCTCGCTCTTCCCCCTCCTCAAATAACACCTCATTGTGCCTCACCCAATCACCATCAAACCTTTTGTCCGCCCCATCCTTCCCTTTCTCCGAGCTATTCTGAAATCTCTGACACACCTTCAACAGCTCTCCCTACCTCTTCCACCTCTTCCACATCTTACCCTACCCCTCCTCCCCCCTGTTCTGTATCTGATGCTCCCCCTTCCTCTTCATTAATGGTATGGACCTCAAACATCCAGGGCCTTCGTTCAAACTTAACTGATCTCTCCATACAGGTTGCTTCTGTCAAACCAGACGTGATCTGCTCAACAGAAACTTTCCTCCTTTATGATGTCTCCGATTCCTTAGTATCTCTCCCGGGCTACTCCCTCCTCCGGTATGATAGACCTGAGCCACGTCCTGGAGGCGGGGTTGCTATGTTTATCAAAAACTCTCTTCCTCACTCGCCCTGCACTGCACTCTCTCCACCTCACCCCCAGGAATACCTCTGGCTACGGCTTCCCCTTCGCTCCCACCTCTTGTTCATATGTGTGTTGTACCGTCCACCAAACAGTGATGACTCCATCTACATCTCGCTGTCTGATAATATGGACCAACTTCTATCTACTCATCCCAACTCTCTCTTCCTCATATGTGGTGATTTCAACTGTCATCATGCAGTTGGCTGGGTGTGGGTACCTCTCACCAGCCATGGCTCCTCAGCAAAGGACTTCTGCGACTCACTGGGACTGACACAATCTGTCAATTTCCCGACCCGGATCTCAGTCAACGGAACATCTTCTCTTCTGGACTTGGTTATGACTAACTTCCCTGAAAATGTCTGCTGCTCTTCTTCTGCTCCAATCGGATCGTCTGATCATGTCCTTGTTAAAGTGGACATCTCTCTGACCATCCTCAGGGAGCCTGCTTAGCGTCGACGAGTCTGGCATTTCACTCAGGCCAACTGGCACGATCTTCAAGCAGCCATCAATCATCTGGACTGGTCTCCCATCTCTACCACCTCTGACATCAACTCATCCTGGGAATTCTTCCAAAGTAAATTGCTCTCTCTCATGCACAGATTTATCCCATCTCGTCTTCAGTTGTCATACCCTTCCTCCCGTCCATGGTACACGGAATCTTGTGGTGAGGCTGTTGCCCAGAAACAACTTGCCTTCGTCTCCTGGAAAGCAAATCCAACGGAAGGAAATCTCATTTCCTTTCACAAAGCCCGAAACAAGTGTGTGTCCACCCTCAGGAGAGCCAGGAAACAATATCTCTCCGTTCTCAAGACCGAACTCTCTTATCTGTCTCCCTCTTCCAAATCCTGGTGGCATCTGGTCAAATCCGTTTCTGGTGTTTGTTCCCCCTCCATCCCCTCACTTACCTCAAACGGCTACACAGCTGACTCCGCACGTGAAAAAGCTGAATGCCTCAACTCTGTGTTTGCCTCTAAATCTTGTGTCCCAAACCCATCCCTCTCTGTACCCACCATACCCAGTTGTACCCTGCTGCTCCTGGACTCCGTGTCCTTTCCTCCTGACAAGGTGGAAAAGTTTCTGTCAACCATCGACTCTGATTCTGCAACTGGACCTGACGGCATCAGCCCACGGGTCCTAAAATCCTGCTCTGCCGCTCTATCTCACCCTCTCTCTGTTCTCTTCACCCTCTCTTTTGCTCAAGGTCAACTGCCATCTGCTTGGAAATCAGCCAACATCACCGCTTTGCACAAAAAAGGTGCAAAAACAGATCCTAGCAACTACAGACCAATCAGCCTTCTCCCAATTATCAGCAAAGTCATGGAATCCATCATTGCTTCGGATATGAAATCTTTCCTCTTCTCCAATGGCTTGATCTCTGATCATCAATTTGGTTTCAGACCAGGTCACTCTACTTTGGACATGCTGCTTCTGCTGTCTCAACAATGGATGGAGGTCCTCAATGCCAAACAGGAAATTAGAGCTGTCTCCCTCGACATATCACGTGCCTTCGACACGGTCTGGCACCCCGCTCTGCTCACCAAACTCTCCTCCTTTGGTATCCATGGAAATCTCCACGCATGGCTGGCGGACTTCCTCTCTAGTCGTCGTCAACGTGTGGCCCTGAATGGGGTTCTCTCATCTCCTCTTCCTGTTCAGGCTGGAGTTCCCCAAGGCAGTGTTCTGGGCCCCGTGCTTTTTCTGGTCTTCATCAATGATCTCTCTGACTCTCTTGAAAATCCTCTCTATCTCTTTGCTGATGACTCCAGTCTCTGCCGCTCCATTCCTCTTCCCTCAGATCGGCAGTCTGCAGCCTCCTCACTCTCTGAAGACTTGGACAAAATCACAGACTGGTCAAACAAGTGGAACATGTCTTTCAATCCTGACAAATCTCACACTCTTACTATGTCTCTCCGAAAAGATCGACTGGACAACCCTCCCATCTACTTTCTCAACAATCCTCTCCAAGAAGTTCTGTCGCTCAAGCTTTTGGGTCTCACTATCTGCCATGATCTTTCTTGGGAAAACCACATTTCCAAGCTGGCCTCCAAAGCCAGTCGCCGACTGGGCATCCTCCATCGTGCGAAGTCCTTCCTCGGCACACCTGAGCTCCTCACCACATACAAGGCTTTCATCCGCAGCTCAATGGAATACTGTTCTCCCCTATGGGCTGGTGCTCCTGCCTCACACCTAGCTCGGCTTCACGCTGTTGAAACCAAAGCTTTCAGAATTATTGGAATCTCCCGCGATGAAGCTATCTCTGAGGGCCTTTCACTCACTCACCGCAGGCAGGTAGGTGGTCTTTCTGTCTTCTACCGACTCCTCTCCGGCCTTGCACCCCCAGCTCTCTCTGTGCTCTGTCCCCCAAATATTCCTACAGGTCGCACAAGATCTGCCAGCAACCCTCTGATGGTTAAACTGCCGACATCTCGGCCTCTGCTCACCTTCACTCTTTCATTCCTCTTTTCTCCCGCCTCTGGAACAAACTCCCTCACTCCCTTCAATCCCACTCCTCCCTCCAGGTCTTTAAAACAGCTGTTCACCACCATCTCTTATCTTCCCCCATCCAAAACCTTGATCTTTTCTACCCCCGCTAATTCACCCCAGATCCACCTTGTTTGAAATTCCAACTTCTTTCCTGGAAGTCCTGGCAGTGTCCATATGTTTTATACCTCTCCCACCGCCCCCTTCCCATGCCCCCCCCAAAAGCCCTCGCCCTCTCTCAGATCTCTCGATGTCTCCATGTCTCTCGGTCCCTGCTCTCAAATGTTGTGTTTGTGACCTTCCCCCTCTCTCCCCATCTTGTCTACCGCTCCCGATGTTATATGTTTTATGTGTCGGTTTGTCTTTCTGTGTGATTAATGTTCGCTCTTTCACGAGCCTCGATCTTGTATACAAATAAAAAAATAAAAATAAAAATCTCCATATATCTATACATCTATATATCTCTAAATATATATCTCTATATCTCTATATATATATCTATATATTTCTGTATCTCTATATCTCTATATCTATATATCTCTAAATACAGACTTGGCATTTAATATGGAATATTTTTTTTGTGGGGGTGAACTTACTTTTCAATATGTCTTAGAACCAAAAGTTCATTGGAATTATGTTGAAATTATTCTAGATTTTGTTAATGTGACCTTTAAAAGAAACAAAAACCACATTTGACATTTCGAAACAAATAAATTGATCCTTGAAAGTGATGTAAACTGATATCGAACTCAATTCATGGACAGTACTGTGTTAAACTTCTATACGTGTTCCAGAAGTATGTCTTTATTTTGCACATTAGCCAAAAAATTTTTTAACAAAAACAAAAGTTAAATTACGACTGGGATTACGGACAGTAAAATTACAGTTCAGTACTTCGTGTAACCCCCACAAGCATTCAGGAGAGCACGTACACGTTGAGGCATGCTATTCACGAGATTTGCCAAGGTTTGGACAGGAATCGCTTGCCATGCAGTGACAATAGCCTGCTGCAATTCATGCACAGAGTTCGGCTGCTGGTCCAAGTGTTCGATTTGACGCGTTAATTCTGCCCACAAGTTCTCTATCGGATTCATATCCAGGGACATGGCAGGCCACTCCATATGCTCTACACCACGGTCAGCAAGAAAGTGTTGGATCATGCGAGCACGATGAGGCCGTGCATTGTCATCTTGGAAGACAAAGTTTCCTCGAAAGGCTGCACCAGCAAATGGAAGCAATGTTTCTTCCAGAATGGCCCTGTACTTGAACTGGTTCAGGTTTCCATTCAGAACAACCAGGTCAGTTTTGCCCACTGTATGAAAAGCAACCCAAACGGTCACCCCACCACCTCCAGCTTGGACTCTTGGCACTATACAATCTTTGTTGCAGGCTTCATGCACTTGTCTGCACACTCGGACATGGCCATCTTGACGATAGACTAGAAATCTAGACTCGTCACTGAAGATCACGTGATTCCAGTGTCCTGGCTGCCATTGACGGTGCTCTCTGGCCCACTGCAATCGGTGCTGGCAGTGTTGTCTGGTCAGGCGTGGCTTTCTCAGGGGACGCCTGGCACGATAGCCTGCTTGAACCAGTCATTGGTTGACCAGCCTTCTGGATACAGGCACATTTGTCAGTTGCTGCCACTCAGCCCTAAGCCGATTAGCTGACTTGGTACGGCCATTGCGGACTAACCGGTGCAGCTGGCGATCATCCCTCCTTGTTGTTCTGCGGGGACGTCCTGGCCTCGGTATTGGAGTAGAGACACCCCTCTGAGCATTTCGTTTCAGGATCTTTGACACCTGACCTTGAGTGATGCCATACTGCCAAGCAATAGCATGCTGTTTCATGCCGTAATTTCGTAAAGCCACCACTCCATGACAAACAGCATTGTCGAGTTGACGGACCATCTCCAGAGGAAGCGGCAATAACTTTTGGAGACGTGCAGCAGTTGTTTTCCACTAATACAGAATGCAACAACCCTTGTATACCCGACTGAGAAGCCAATCATCAAATGCACCTGTTCGTACATTTTGCCACGCCACCTGTGATATAATCCTGTTGTTGACTTCTTGCTGCGACAGACAATCAGTGACATGGTTCTTTTGACAAATAAATCATGAAAGTGTAAAAGAAACTCACCAGATTGATATACTGAGTTAAGAAAGTAAACCCAGGTCAAGAAAAAAAAATAATTCCATATTAAATGCCAAGTCTGTATATATCTCTATATCTCTATATATATATGTGAAACACATTTTTTAATGGGTCGTCTTCAAAATGTCAAAATGGGTCGTCTTCGAGACGAAGAATTATTTTTTTAGAAATCTCGCGGCCGAAGGGGATAGTTTTTCACGCCCGGAAATATCCGAAGTTGAGACGGAATTCACCGAATTAATCAAGAAGTAAATTTTATAAATTTTAATCTCATCCAGAATGCAAATGGTGTCATTTTGACCTTGGTATGGTACCTATTACACCTACCGACTGCCAACTACCTAACCTACTGATGCCATAGTGATGGGTAAAATAGTGGCAAGAGGCTTTGGCTTCGCCAGCTCATTGCGGCTTTGCAGTCGGTACTAGTATATAATGGCGATACAACAATTTTTACCGCTTTGCTTTGAAGAACGGGAATGAAGGGGGAGGAGCATGTTAATAGCCGGCGAAGCCGGTGTTGTGCATGAACGCGTACGTATTATGTTGAAAAGCCAGATTTTGCTGAATCCTTTGAGAATTTCGAAGCTTTGACGCACCAAATCGCTCCATGGAGGCCGCCATCTTGCGGATGCGGAAGTATGCATAAAAAATTGCGAAAAAGTTCAATAGGAGTTTGTTTCACCCGTCTTTTTTTGATTCACAATCTTATGCACCTCTAATTTGTAATTAAAATCCTTTAAGACCAACCTCGTTCCCCGGGCCCGCACGGGCTCTGGTTATCTTCAACGAAAATCGTCACCAAACACCGGAACCAATGAGATTCGAGTATTTGAAAAGGTATTTCAAAAAAGCTTATTACGCATTTCGGAGGCTGAAAATGGCGTCAAATATTCTAAAATTGACGAAGAATTATTTTTTTAGGAATCTCGCGGCCGTAGGGGATAGTTTTTCATGGCCGGAAATATCCGAAATTGAAACGGAATTCAGCGAATTAATCAAGAAGGAAATTTTATAAATTTTAATCTCATCCAGAATGCGAATGGTGTCATTTTGAACGAGGTACAGTACCTACTACACCTACCTACTACCAACTACCTAACCTACTGATGCCTTAGTGATGGGTAAAATAGTGGCAAGAGGCTTTGGCTTCGCCGGCTCATTGCGGCTTTGCAGTAGGGTACTAGTATGTGTGGTTGAGGGCTTTGGGTGGTGAGGGGGCTTGAAGCCAGATTTTAATCTTACAGCCGCCATGTTGGTGCTCGCCGTCACTGCGATGCGAAGCGAAACACGCCTCAGAGCTGTCACATTCACAATCGCTATGAATGATCGTTTTAAGGCCATTTTTCCCCGCTAAAGCGGGGGTTAGCCTTGCGGGCCCCATGACAATCATGGTTCCCTGTTTGAGGCAATGTTTTTATGGCCGGAAGCCCTTCTTGACGCCAACCCTTGGTCGCCTCTTACGATGCGCAGGGATACGGTGTACCTATTCTAATGCTATGTCGCTATGTACGCTATGTCGTATGTAATCCCGATACATGTTTCCTTCATTGTAAAAACTATCAAGTCAACAGTTAAAAGGATTTTGAGCCGATAGGTGTTATGGCCTTGACAAATCGATGGAGACAGTGATCTGTTAGGTTATACACCGCCCAAATAGCTATGCTGGCTATGCTGCTAGTTATACACCGCCGGCAAGAGTATACATGCATAGATTTCATATTTTCAAGAGCATACATGTATTTATATAGATTTCCCGCCATTTTGATCCAAAATGGCTGATAAAAAAGTACATTCCGGCAAGTCCTCGATCTCTGACCGATTTTTACTCCCGCCAGGGAATAATGCATTCGATCGTGTGTGTGTGTGTGTGTGTGTGTGTGTGTGTGTGTGTGTGTGTGTGTGTGTGTGTGTGTGTGTGTGTGTGTGTGTGTGTGTGTGTGTGTGTGTGTTCGCGTGTTTGTGAACAAGATATCTGGAAAAGTTCTGAACGGATTTGGATGAAAGTTGGTGGGATGATTGCCCTTGGGATCAGGAAGAATTGGTTAGTTTTTGGTGAAGCTCAGGATATTTTTCTGGATCCAGGAATTTTTTGAAGGATTGTTTACCATTGGAAGATGGGGCTCATTTTTTTTAACATTATCTTCTATATATTATATATTTAACATTGTGATATGAAAATAGTTTTCATATTTGTTGTAAATGTAGTTTAAACTCGTGGTTATGCGTTAGAGCGGTGTATTTTATTAGCAGCGTCGTCTTCAAGGTTCTTTTTTTTTTTCTAATAAAGACTGTCATTTTAAAACCACCAAAGTGTGTATTCGGTTTCCCTGTTTCATAAAATGTATCGTTTGATACGTATAATGCTTTAAAACTGTTTTCTTCCGTTTTTTTTTTTTTACCTCAGAAGAGATATTAACATTTACCTCAGCGAATGTCAATCGCGGTGTCAGTATTTGATGAACTTATAAAGACTTAGGTGAGTTATAAGTGGGACAAGCATGTGCACGGGATTCTTCCCAGAAGAATGAGTGGTCGCATTAGCTTGTACGACTTAAAATGAGCGAGTTTTGTTTTGACGTTTGGGCCAGTTTTACATGTTGTATCTCTAAGGAATGACACGAACGTTTTACCTGGCTTACAATTATATTTGAAGTCACACATGCCTTAAAATACACTCACTTATATAGAATTGAACGCTGAATCCGAAAATGTGAGTGAAATTGCCTTGTTTTTTAGCCGCGTCACAGACGCTGCTCATAGAGTGCCCTCTGCTGTTGTTGTTGTTGTTCTTCTTGTTCTTGCAGAGAAGACAAAACCTCAAAGCTCCACCCATTCTGGGAACCATAGCTCCACCCATTCTGGGAGAGCCTTCATATAAACAAATATCCACCATTTTATTAACTCGCATAGCTTTGAGGCCTGTTTTGTAGGCCCGTGGTGTCTTCCTCTCTCACACAGTTTTATTTCAAATCAAATTCGATATATCATTTCATTTTTCACAGTCGCTAACATAGTTTTAGACTCGGTTGAAAAAAAACGGGAAGAAAATCCAATGAAAATTGCCCTTTATAGAACGAAATGAATTCTCAAAGGCCTGTAACTTCACGTCCATTGAGATATATTTTGTTTAAATCGCGGCATGGTCAGTCATACACCGCCCGAAATAACAGACGGGAAAATGCCGAGATATATTAAAAATTCGTCCATTTGATGACAATCGTCACGATGAAATATTTAATTTATACGTCGTCACAATAATGTGGAGAGAGGAGCATAGCTTCGTTCACGTGTCGCCACACACGGAAAATTGCCGAGATATATATTTTTTAAATCGCGGCATGGTCAGTCATACACCGCCTGAAATAACAGATGGGAAAATGCCGAGATATATTAAAAATTCATCCATTTGATGACAATCGTCACGATGAAATATTTAATTTATACGTCGTCACAATAATGTGGAGAGAGGAGCATAGCTTCGTTCACGTGTCGCCACACACGGGAAATTGCCGAGATATATTTTTAAAATCGTGGCATGGTCAGTCATACACCGCCTGAAATAACAGACGGGAAAATGCCGATATATATTAAAAATTCGTCGCCACACACGGGAAATTGCCGAGATATATTTTCACTTTGCACAAAAATAACATCAAGTAATCGAATCAATAGGAATTGTCCTGTGCCTATAACATCGACGTTATAGGCACAGCTGCATCTAGGCATTGTGTAACATCGACGCGGCTTTTGTTTTTATTAAAACTTTTTGTACTTGTTTTAACATTATCTTCTATATATTCTAAATATATATATATATATATCTGTGCAGTGTCTGTCTTGTGTTTTGTCTTGTGTTGTCACTGAACTACTCCCTCAAACTTTTGTGAAATCGTACTATTCCAACTTCACCCACGGCGGGAGTATGCGCTCTACTGAGTGGCGTTCTGGTTCATTTGTTTGTTTGTCTGTTTGTCCGCACAGAATAAATATGACTTTCTCTGGAACCATTGGTCCGATTGACAGCAAATTTTCACCACAGGTGCAACTCCACCTGTATAATTTTAAAATGATAATTATGACGTCATAGGTCACGTGGTTCAGCCGCCATCTTGGAAAAATCGAAAAACTTTGCACCTCAATATCTCCAAAACTGCTGAATAGAAAAAATTGAGACATGGCTCATTGTAAAAAAAACTCTCCATGGGGAATAAAATGTTATTGATGATGTCATAGGTGCCTCCATTATGACGTCATAATTCGACAAGTACAAAACTTCATCCGATCAAGATGAAATTTCTTGAGCAAAATCTCGGAATAAATTAGTTTAGAAAAAAAAGATGACGTCATCGGTCAGGTGGTTCGGCCGCCATATTTGTTTTAACACAAAAGCCTTAAAAACCACTGAAAATACATCCTGGCGAGGGTTTGCAATCTCTGATTGCTCTTTCTTGTTCGTCTCTGTTTTTATGCCCCCACCAACAAAGTCGCCGGAGGCATTATGTATTCAGGTTGTCTGTCGGCTGTCCGGCCATGATAGGTTTTTGTTACCGCTATAACTTGAGAACGGCTGAAGGGATCTTAGTCAAACTTGGTGTAGGTATGTATCATGAGGTAAAGATGAACTGATTATCTCCACCAACAAAGGTGGATGGAGGTTATGTTTTCATCCCTGTCTGTCTGTCAGTGAGTGAACAAGATATCTCAAAAAGTTGTGGACGGATTCGGACGAAATTTTGCAGAGAGGTAGCGTATGTGACGAGGACAAAATGATTAGATTTTGGTGAAGATCTGGATTCGCTACGATAATTTTAAAAGTGATTCTTTACCATTAGGAGAAAGGGCCAAAAACGATACAAAGCAGGATATCTCAAAAAGTTCTGGATGGATTTAGACGAAACTTGTTGGACAGGTTGTGTGTGTGACAAGGAAGAATCTATTCAATTTTGGTGAAGATCTGAATATTTATTCGGATATGATAATTATTTAATTTAAGTGATTCTTCACCATTGGGAGATAGGGCCAAAAACGATACATAGCGGGATATCTCAAAAAGTTCTGGATGGATTTTGACGAAACTTGCTGGACAGGTTGTGTGTGTGACAAGGAAGAAGTTTTTCAATTTTGGTGAAGACCCGGATCCAGCTACTGGAAGTTTTAAAGTGATTCTTCACCATTGAGTGATATGGCCAAAAACGAGGAGTAGATCCGGGTATGAAAGACTGGACCTATGGCGATTCCTGTGATTACTCCCGTCAGGGAGTAATGCATTCGATCGTGTCCGTCCGTGTGTGTGTTCGTATGTTCGTGTGATTGTGAACAAGATATCTGGAAAAGTTCTTAACGGATTTGGATGAAAGTTGGTGGGATGATTGCCCTTGGGATAAGGAAGAATTGATTAGTTTTTGGTGAAGCTCAGGATATTATTCCGGATCCAGGAATTATTTGAAGGATTTTTTTACCATTGGAAGATATGGCTCAGCAGCGGCCACCCACGGCGGGAGTATGCGCTCTACTGAGTGGCGTTCTAGTTGATTTTGATTAAATGTGATTCTGTATTGTGATTTTCTGGTCTACTCTGAGATACAAAACGTAAACTGTTCACCAGGCAGAGGTATGCTCTCTACTGAGTTCCGTTCTAGTTAGATGCTGGGGTCACGGGGGCAAATGCCAAAGGTCAGAACATAGGTCATGTTAGGTAAAAATCGTGTTACTGCGATAACTTATGAACCAGTGATGGGATTCTGACCAAATTTGGTACAAGTATGAATTATGATGCAAAGATGAACTTATTTGATTTTGGGTTCAACAGGTCAAACATGAAAGCCTGTAAAAGGTCTATAACTTGAGAATAGCTGAAGGGATCTAATTCAAACTTGGTACAGGTATGTATACTCAAAGACAAAAGTTATTGTGACACACAAACAACAAACAGAATCAGTGTTAAACTTTTACTGCCGCGAATGAAATGTTATTACATGGAAAGACAAATGTTTCAAGGTATGGTAACGATCACCAGTCCATAAGAACAGCGCACCTGGCATATGCCAATGAGCCACAACACAAGAGGGGGTTCACAAGCAAGTTCACACGGTCAGTAGCGAGTGTGTCCACCTTGTGCATTGATGCAGGCCTGGCACCTCCGCCTCATTGAGGCCACTAAACGTCGATGAAGGTCCTGGGGAAGATCATTCCATATCCGAGGAAGGATTTGGCGGAGTTCCTGCAGCGTTGTTGGAGGATTCGGATGACATCGTAAACGTCGCTCCATTTCATCCCAGACGTGTTCAATGGGTGACAAATCAGGGGATCTTGCAGGGTAACATCCAGGGTCCAGGGTCCAGGATCCAGGGTAACACATTAACATTGTTCTGATTAAGAACCATTTCCCCGAGGCGTGGCATGTCGACCTTGTTCCAGAACGATGAACAGAGGTGTTTTTCTGACTTCTGCACTGCTTAAGACTGCATTGAGTGGAAATGATAAGCGTCTGGTGTCTGTCCTTTTAAAATGAACATCGCTGGCCATTTTTCTCGAATATGTCATGCTCCTTGCAAATTTCGTGCAATTCGAACAACATCTGCTTGGTTGTGTTTCTTCGACCATTTTAACAGACTCTTTCTCTGGTTCAAATCCAAAAATTCATTCACAAGATAACCAATGAAAAAATTCCATGTCACAATAACTTTAGCCTCTGAGTATATAATGATGTAAAGTTTAACTAATTAGATTTTGGGGTCAAGAGGTCAAAGTTCAAATGTCAGACATCCCATCAGGTGAAAAATCTCTTACTGAGCTAACTTGTGAGCCAGTCATGGGATTTTCACTAAACATGGTGGAATTATATAATATGGTATAATCTGAAGGCCACACAGTTGTTCCTGTCCAGTGATCCAAAACTGTAAGAGTTAACTTTTGTTCATCCCACATTGTCTCCCTCTGTCCTGCCCAGAAACGTTTTGTCTCAGGGAGAAAAGCTTTGGATAAAAATCGTTATCATTTTTTTTTTTTTTTTTTTTTTTACAGAATCGAGGCTCGTGAAAGAGCTCACATTTATTTCACAAACAAATCAAACAAACAAAATATATAAAAAGAGGGAGCGGTAGACAAGATGGGGAGAGAAGGGTGAAGCACACAAACACAACATTTGACAGCAGGGACATCGGGAGATGTGTGGGAGGGAGAGGGCTTGGGGGGGAGGGGGCGTGGGAAGGGGGGGGGGGGGATGGGAGAAGTATAAAACACAAGGACACCAAGGACTTCCAGGACAGAAGTTGGTATTTCAAAAAAGTGGATTTGGGGTGAAATTAGTGGGGGTAGAAAAGATCGAGGTTTTGGATGGGGGAAGATAAGAGATGGTGGTGAACAGCTGTTTTAAAGACCTGGAGGGAGGAGTGGGATTGAAGAGAGTGAGGGAGTTTGTTCCAGAGGCGGGATAAAAGAGGAATGAAGGTGTGAAGGTGAGCAAAGTCTTGATTTTGGCAGTTTAACCATAAGAGGGTTCCAGGCAGATCTAGTGCGACCTGTAGGAATATTTGGGGGACAGAGCCCAGAGAAAGCTGGGGGGGGGGGGGGAGGCAAGGCCGGAGAGGAGACGGTAGAAGACGGAAAGACCACCAACCTGCCTGCGGTGAGTGAGTGAAAGGCCCTTGGAGTTAGCTTAATCACGGGAGATTCCAATGATTCTGAAAGCTTTGGTTTCAACAGCGTGAAGCCGAGCTAGGTGTGAGGCAGGAGCACCAGCCCAGAGGGGAGAGCAGTCTTCCATTGAGCTGCGGATGAAAGCCTTGTATGTGGTGAGGAGCTCAGGTGTGCCAAGGAAGGACTTCGCACGACGGAGGATGCCCAGTCGGCGACTGGCTTTGGAGGCCAGATTTGAAATGTGGTTTTCCCAGGAAAGATCATGGCAGATAGTGAGACCCAAAAGCTTGAGTGACAGAACTTCTTGGAGAGGATTATTCAGAAAGTAGATGGGAGGGTTGTCCAGTCGGTCTTTTCGGAGAGACATAGTAAGAGTGTGAGATTTGTCAGGATTGAAAGACATGTTCCACTTGTTTGACCAGTCTGTGATTTTGTCCAGGTCTGCAGAGAGTGAGGAGGCTGCAGACTGCCGATCTGAGGGATGAGGAATGGAGCGGCAGAGAGTGGAGTCATCAGCAAAGAGATAGAGAGGATTTTCAAGAGAGTCAGAGAGATCATTGATGAAGACCAGAAAAAGCACAGGGCCCAGAACACTACCTTGGGGAACTCCAGCCTGAACAGGAAGGGGAAATGAGAGAGAGCCATTCAGGGCCACACGTTGACTACGACTAGAGAGGAAGTCCGCCAGCCATGCGTGGAGATTTCCATGGATACCAAAGGAGGAGAGTTTGGTGAGCAGAGCGGGGTGCCAGGTGCCATTTCACCTTTTGTATTCTCCATGTGTTTGTATTAGCGGTTTCACTGTAACTCTACAGAGCAAATTTAAATTGTGAGTATGAAATTTCACATTTATCTTATTCAGCACCAGCTATTGTGGTTTATTTTAGTGAGACGTGGTCATGAAGAAGTTTGTGACAGAGATAACACCATAGAAATGGGAAAGAATGGCTCTGGCCTGTACGGTTTGTGTACACCTAGCCATGAAGCTGAGTACACTCGCAGGAGGTCTCGTATGGACGGGTGGGGTGAGTAAAACAATGCAAACCAAAATTGGCCAGATGTGGCAAACCAGTCTCAGCATAACTTATTCTGCATGTCCAATAGACCTCTAAACTCACAATCGTCTTCCATCTGGTTAACCATCTCCACAAGAGTGCAGGCCATCAGCCAATTCGAAGCAGTCTTGCAACAATCATTCAACAATCCTTTCAACAATAACACATTGGAAACGAAATAAAATATGCTGCGATAACCACAATTTCTGTCGGTTTAATTATCTGCAAGCATTGTGAGAGATTTAATCCAAGCAAATGCTTTGCTGGTCAAATAAAGTTTGTGATGGACGGGCTCTTTCAGTTCAGAGTGCATCATGTTATGGTAACAGAGTCAAATAGGACAGTACTAGGTAGAGCACATACCTCCACCAGGCTTGTTCTTGTTACCTAACCAACTCATCCACCAGGTTTTGTCATAACTCGTCCACAACTTTAAGAGATATCATGCCATATATAATTTTCAGCCTTACCTCTCAATCGGGACGAATCATTTAAAGAATTATAGTATCAAGATCCGGATCTTTATCAAAATATCAACATTTCGGCCTTGTTACGCACCCAAGCTGTGTCCCAAATTTCGTCCAAACCCATCCATAACCTTTTGAGATAGCCTGCTCACAGACAGACAGACAGACAGACAGACAGGGGGTGATAACACAACCGCTGTCCACCTTTGGTGATGGAGGTAATGTCATGCTTGTTTGCTTTGTCAACATGAGTCCATGTCATCGACTATAGGCCTTCACTGTTACAACATGATAACCATTCCTCACAAGAACAGCCACATCACTGATCCAGTCAGACATTAACTTGTTGTAGGCATCCAAAACTTTCCATGCCTTCATGTCTTCCAGTGTGTAAATGCAAGATGATTCACTAAATCTGGATATAAAATGGTTGAAAGTTCGTCTCGCTGCTGGACCTTGCTGTATTTGGCAATTCATACGGGTCTGTGTTGAGTAATGCCTCTATTGTTATAATATCGCTCTGGTAATATAATATTGCTATAATATTGTTATAATACAAAGTGTATTGACATATCCAAGCTTTGGGACAATTGAACCCAATTATTTGGCAATGAAAGCACGCAAAGCACAATATCTCAACCGACCCCCGTTAATTCACCAAAGATCCACATTTTTGAAATACCGACTTCTTTGCTGGAAGTCCTAGTCCCTCTCCTCAACCTCCTCACCCGAGCCTCGATCTTGTACACACACAAAAAAAAGAAAATCATGAACGCGGGTGTAGCTAAGTGTTACGTGCTCCTCCCCAAAGCCCGGTCACGGTGTACCTCCGAGCCCCGAAAGGAGTCACGGCAGAAAGATGTGCTATTATGTGTGCCAATGATAAATGGTGAAACTACACCAACCAATTGTTACCAAAAAACAAGTATTGTATTAATGTCACACAAGAATAACAGCACAAGTACACTATTAATCAATTGTACAACAAATATTATATCATTCCGATCATGGTACCATCAGTTTCTTACTCAATAACTCACGGTGCTCCAAGTGAGCGAAAAGTACATTCCCAAAGTCACTGTCCCGGCACCAAGCCAAAGTCGATCCACGCTCCAGTGATCGCAAGAAAAAGGTCATATCGAGACCAGAATCCAAGTCGGCTGACAGTCAACGCTGCCAAAGAGGCGCAAAGGTGCACACAAAAGGCGACTGGGAAATCACACCTTCGGGTATGAACGTTCAGCGGCTCCCAAACGGAGAACCACAAATTCCCAATCGAAATCCACGTTACACACGCAAACCAGGCTAACGGCTGGGTGCGGTGAAATGGCTGGAGCGAGGTCAAAAGGCTGGAGCGATGCGAAATGGCGGGAGTGAGGCGAAATGGCGGGCGGGCCCGTAATGGAGGCATACCTGCTCTCCAACAACGATTCTCTTCGGAAACAACCGCAAAACCCATCACGCAGGCTTATCTGTCACAGCGATAACCACTCTGTCACAGGAATCCCTTTCCCGAGAAAACCAAAGTTCACTCTTGACCCACGTTCGCCAGCGTCTCCTCGAGACCTCAAAGCAGCTCGGCTTTTTCTTCCCGACCTCACTTGCTCCGCTTTTTTTCCTCCTTTTCTTATCCGGTTTCTCCCGATCCGGTTTCCGGTTTCTTTTAAAACACTAATTTTTTACCTTTTGAAAACTTATCTCCATTTCACTTAAACGATAACAATAATAGTACATGGAACCAAAAATGCTTACAGTGGATGAAAATCACAACGATGGAAGTGACGAATCCGTAACACTCCCCACCCTCAAGAAAGAAAGTTGGAACATAGTGAAAACTTTCTTTTCATGCAAAAACCCTTTTTAACAAACAAAAGTAAAACTCACACCCAAATGATCAACTCGCGTGAGCAACAATAATTAATATTCCCCAGAAGAAAGCAACAAAACTTCCAAACAACCGACAGGAATTTTCAAAGTTAGTTCACTCTGGATAAAGCATCAGGAACGACATTGTCCCTGCCCTTTACATGCTCAATTTCCAAGTTGAACTCATAAAAAGCCAAACTCCATCTCATCAACCTCTGATTTTTATTTTTCATTTTTTGAATGAAGGTTAAGGGGTGAAGTTTGTGGTGAAGTGAAGACTCAGTGAAGACTTTTATAGGAAAGGTAGTAGTTCCCAGATACACCTCATAATGCTGAAGTGCTAGCAGAAGAGGAAGGGTCTCTTTTTCCACAGTGGCATAATTTTCCTGATGTTTGTTAAACTTTTTGGAATGGTAACACCAGGTGATCCACGCCATCCTCATCTTCCTGTAATAGAACTGCCCCAGCCCCCACATCACTTGCATCAATGGCAAACTTGACAGGTTTTTGAAAATCCTGGGCTGTAGGACAGGAGAGCTCATTAATATCGCTTTGATGTGGGCAAAGGCGGCCTGGCATTTGTCATCCCAAACAAACTTGGTCTCTTTCCTCAGCAAATTCGTTAAAGGGGCTACCACATCAGAAAAATTCCTGCAGAACCGCCGGTACCAACCAGCCATACCCAAGAATCTCATAAGCTCCTTCTTCCCTTTTGGAACTTGGAAGCGATCAATGGCTTCTATCTTGGCTGTCACCGGTTGCACCTGACCCTGACCTACTACATGGGCTAGGAACACCACCTGTGCTTTTACAAACTCACTCTTAGATAAGTTGATGGTCAACCCTGCCTCGGTCAGTTTCTTGAAAAATGCATGAATTTGTTTAATATGATCTTCCATGGTCATAGTGTGGATGATGACATCATCCAGATAAGCCTCCACCCCCTCAAGGTCTGCAATAAGCTTATTAATCAGCCGTTGAAATGTAGCAGGCCCGTTTTTCAATCAAAGGGAAGAACCTTGTACTGAAACAACCCATTTGCTGTGACTAAAGCCGAGATTTCCTTGGCTCTATCAGTAAGAGGAATCTGCCAATATCCTTGAGGCAAGTCAAATTTAGTTACAAATTTAGCTGGGCCTATTCTATCAATACAGTCATCAATCCTTGGGATGGGATATGAGTCGGTCTTGGTCACTGCATTAACCCGTTTTAAATCTGTACAACAGCGAAAACTGCCATCGGGTTTTGGAACCAACACACATGGTGAGCTCCATTCACTGCTGCTTGGTTCGATGATGTCATTCTCCAACATATACTGAACCTCCTTCCGAAGATACTCCATCTTCACAGGGTTCACCCGATAGGGGTGTTGCTTCACAAGAGTGGCTTCCCCCACCTGAATATCATGATATACCAAGTCAGTACGACCAGGTACATCTGTGAACAAATGTGCAAATTCAAACATTAGGCGGGATAGTTGTCCTCGTTGTTCCCTTGTCAAATGACCTAATTTCTCATCTAAATGACTAAACACCTCCGTATTCGTCAATCTCGGACAAGCCTGGTCATCAAAGTTATCAAACTTCACACCGGCCTCAACCTCTGGATTCTCTTGCACCCCGACTACAGGCACGACAGGTGAGACAGGAACCATTTTTTCCACAGGCCTCCTCATAATATTTCTTCAGTCGGTTGACATGACACAGCTGCCGCTTTTTCCGTCGGTCGGGAGTTGCCACCACGTAATCTGTTTCATTAACCCTCCTTTCGATTGCATAGCGACCCAAATACCTAGCCTCTAGTGGCTGACCTGGAACAGGAAGCAACACTAACACTCGGTCCTCAGGACTGAAATTTCTTATCTGAGATTTCTTGTCATGTCTCACTTTCATTTTATCTTGTGTCACTTTCAAGTTTTCTCTCGCAACTTCACAAGCCTTTGCCAATCTGTGCCTAACCGTTGACACATACTCCACCACTGTCGACTGCGACTCCTCCTGTAGCCACTGTTCTTTCACCAATTTCAATAGTCCTCGAACGGCGTGTCCAAACACAAGTTCAAAAGGACTGAACCCCAATGACTCCTGAACAGATTCCCTCGTAGCAAACAACAATAAGGGTATTACTTCATCCCAATCCTTGTCACATTCAAAACAATACGTTGTGATCATATTCTTCAATGTCTGGTGAAACCTTTCCAAGGCCCCTTGGCTCTCGGGTCCCCACAGTGACCGGCCGTGACACCAAATCAGACTTTAAATGGATGACATGAAGAGGAGCTTTAACATAGCCACCAACCCCCTATAAAAGAACACTAACCCCCGTTGCCGTCTTCTCCGACAATGGCAAAATGCCCTCAAGCATCAAAGATTGATGTGCTCCTGTGTCCCTCAATACCCTAACATGTCTCTGGTTCATTCAGTCCCCATCCAGTGACGCAAACCCCTCGGAAATAAAAGGTTTGTAACCCTCTTGGACAAGGTCGTTTTGTGATGCCGTAACTTTGGCACAGGAACCTTCACAAGGCACTGTCCTCCAAGGACGATTTCCCGCATTGGCCAACGCATTCGGAGTTGCACTAGTCTGGCTCCGCTCCTGATTTTTCCTTTTCAGGGCATAACATTGGGACATCAAATGCCCAGGTTTCTTGCAAAAAGCGCAAGTCGGCCCGGAGGAAAAACTCGTGGTCTGCCTCGCCCTCCCCCCCCCTCTCCCCCCCCCCCCACCAGAAGATAGGTACAGTCACGTGAAAAAGTAAGTACACCCCATGTAAAGTTTTGACTTTTTCAACATATTTCAACATACAGCTATTTGATCTTCATTTCAACAATATTGATAAAGGTGATATAATATAACAAATATCATGAAACATTTACATTTTGTCGTCCATTGTATAATTTAAATAAACATAAATGCAAATTTCACATGTGGAAAAAGTAAGTACACCCTTGGCTCTAATAGGTGGTATTGCCCCCTTTGGCAGAAACAACCTCAAGTAGGCGTTTCTTATAACTGTCTATCAGTCTCTGACATCGACTGGGAGAAATTTTTGCCCACTCCTCCATGCAGAATTCTTTCAATTGTGCAATGTTTGAGGGGTTTCTTGCATACACAGCTCGTTTCAAATCCCCCCACAACATCACGATGGGATTTAGATCCGGGCTTTGACTTGGCCATTCCAGAACCCTCCATTTCTTTCTTTTCAGCCATTCCTTGGTGGATTTACTGGTATGTTTAGGGTCATTGTCATGTTGCAAGGTCCACCTTCGGTTGAGCTTCAACTTTCCGACAGATGACACAGCTGCCGCTTTTTCCGTCGGTCGGGAGTTGTCACCAGGTAATCTGTTTCATTAACCCTCCTTTCGATTGCATAGCGACCCAAATACCTAGCCTCTAGTGGCTGACCTGGAACAGGAAGCAACACTAACACTCGGTCCTCAGGACTGAAATTTCTTATCTGAGATGTCTTGTAATGTCTCACTTTCATTTTATCTTGTGTCACTTTCAAATTTTCTCTCGCAACTTCACAATCCTTTGCCAATCTGTGCCTAACTGTTGACACATACTCCACCACTGTCGACTGCGACTCCTCCTGTAGCCACTGTTCTTTCACCAATTTCAATGGTCCTCGAACGGCGTGTCCAAACACAAGTTCAAAAGGACTGAACCCCAATGACTCCTGAACAGATTCCCTCGTAGCAAACAACAATAAGGGTATTCCTTCATCCCAATCCTTGTCACATTCAAAACAATACGTTCTGATCATATTCTTCAATGTCTGGTGAAACCTTTCCAAGGCCCCTTGGCTCTCGGGTCCCCACAGTGACCGGCCGTGACACCAAGTCAGACTTTAAATGGATGACATGAAGAGGAGCTTTAACATAGCCACCAACCCCCTGTAAAAGAACACTAACCCCCGTTGCCGTCTTCTCCGACAATGGCAAAATGCCCTCAAGCATCAAAGATTGATGTGCTCCTGTGTCCCTCAATACCCTAACATGTCTCTGGTTCATTCAGTCCCCATCCAGTGACGCAAACCCCTCGGAAATAAAA
The DNA here is from genome assembly GCF_964187855.1 of Myxine glutinosa. NCBI lineage: Eukaryota > Metazoa > Chordata > Myxini > Myxiniformes > Myxinidae > Myxine > Myxine glutinosa. The sequence goes on along the minus strand of NC_136266.1, from coordinate 95,058,643 downwards.
GGCTTGTAACCCTCTTGGACAAGGGTCGTTTTGTGATGCCGTAACATCTTATGGTGGTCTGGCCTCACATTATCATACATACTAACGATGAGATTGCCTCACATTATCCTCAAGCACCCTCTGGTACAATGAAGAATTCATAGTGGATTCTATGATGGTGAACTGCCCAGGCCCTGCTGCAGCAAAGCTGCCCCAAACCATAATATTTCCACCACCATGCTTTCCAGTTTGTATCAGGTTCTTGTGGTCAAATGCTGTCTTTGGTTTTCGCCAAACATGTCTTCTGGTACTGTGGACAAATAGCTCTACCTTTGACTTATCTGTCCAGAGCACATTGTTCCAGAAGTGCTGGTCTTTGCCGAGGTGTTCACTGGCAAACTTTAGTCTTGCCCTGATGTTCTTTCTGGACAGCAAAGGTTTCCTCCTGGCACACCTCCCATGTAGATCAAATTTGTGCAACCGCTTTCTAATGGTAGACTCGTGCACTTTGACATCAACAGTGGCAAGAGATACCTGTAGGTCCCGTGATGACATTCTGGGGTCCTTAGAGACTTATTTCAGCATCTTGCGGTCTGCTCTCGGGCTGAACTTGCTGGGGCGGCCTGGCCTGAACAAGTTGGCAGTTGTTTGGAATCTTCTCCACTTGTCGATGATCTTCTGGACAGTCGAATGATTGATTTCAAATTGTTTGGAGATCTTTTTAAACCCCTTCACAGACTCGTAGGCATCTATAACCTTCTTTCTGAAGGCCTCAGAGAGCTCTTTTGATCTAGGCATGGTGACGCCGCACACTTCAACAACAAAGAGCAAACCAAACTAAATGTCTGAGGTTTAAATAAGACAGGTTCCTCCAAGATCCTCTCTAACGATGTTCTAATCATTTGCACCTGAGCTGGTGCACCTGATTGTAATTTTAGGTATTTGAAGTAATGATAAATGTAGGGGTGTACTTACTTTTTCCACTTGTGAAATTTGCATTTATGTTTATTTAAATTACTAGGGCATGCCCGTACTATATATATATATCTAAAATTATATCCCCCCCCCCCTCTATTTACATGAAATGGTTTGGTCCATTCGCAAAGCCAAAGCGAACGGCTTGCGAGTACGGTGACAATCCCCCCCCTCTATTTACATGAAATGGTTTGGTCCATTCGCAAAGCCAAAGCGAACGGCTTGCGAGTACGGTGACAATCCCCCCCCCCCCCTCTATTTACATGAAATGGTTTGGTTCATTCGCAAAGCCAAAGCGAACGGCTTGCGAGTACGGTGACAACCCCCCCCCTCTATTTACATGAAATGGTTTGGTCCAAAGCGAACGGCTTGCGGAGTTTGGTAAAGAAATCGCCATAGCTCGGTAACTACTTCTCCGATTAATATGAAACCTTGAAAAGGCACATCCTCGGGTCCCCACCAATATACCTGGCAAGTTTCAAGTATATCGGACCCGTGGTTGTCGAGAAACAGCGGTCACAGACAAACACACACACACACACACACACACACACACACACACACACACACACACACACACACACACACACAGACATACACACAGAGATTACTGGAATTATAGATAGATACAATGGACTACAAAATGTAAATGTTTCATGATATTTGTTATATTATATCACCTTTATCTATCAATATTGTTGAAACTAGGGCATGCCCGTACTATATATATGCCCGTACTATATATCTATCTAAAATTATATCCCCCCCCTCTATTTACATGAAATGGTTTGGTTCATTCGCAACGCCAAAGCGAACGGCGAACGGCTTGCGAGTACAGTGACAACCCCCCCCCCCTCTATTTACATGAATGGTTTGGTCCATTCGCAACGACCACAGAACCCCCCCCTCTATTTACATGCAATGGTTTGGTCCAAAGCGAACGGCTTCCGGAGTTTGGTAAAGCAATCGCCATCGCGTGCACAAACGCGCAGGAAAGCGAATGAATCGCAAATTCGTTTTTATTAGTTTTAAAACTTTATTAAAACATAGTTTAACGCCAACATAGTTTGCAAACGTGAAATAAATGAATACGCTCTCAAATGTGCCATCCGAGGCAGAGTGTGTCCTCCACGTTCGGCACACGCGATCGTTCGCTGCTCTCTGATTGGTTGAATCGTTTTTTGGACATAGCTCGGTAAGTAATTGTCCGATTAATATGAAACCTTGAAAAGGCACATCCTCGGGTCCCCAGCAATATACCTGGCAAGTTTCAAGTATATCGGACCGGTAGTTGTCGAGAAACAGCGGTCACAGACAAACAAACAAACGTACAGACGTACAGACAGACAGACAGAGATTACTGGAATTATAGATAGACTAGGGCATTGCCCGTACTATATCTATATCTAAAATTATATCCCCCCCCCTCTATTTACATGAAATGGTTTGGTCCAAAGCGAACGGCTTGCGAGTACGGTGACAATCCCCCCCCTCTATTTACATGCAATGGTTTGGTCCAAAGCGAACGGCTTCCGGAGTTTGGTAAAGAAATCGCCATCGCGTGCACAAACGCGCAGGAAAGCGAATGAATCGCAAATTCGGTTTTATTAGTTTTAAAACATAGTTTAACGCCAACATAGTTTGCAAACGTGAAATAAATGAATACGCTCTCAAATGTGCCATCCGAGGCAGAGTGTGTCCTCCACGTTCGGCACACGCGATCGTTCGCTGCTCTCTGATTGGTTGAATCGTTTTTTGGACATAGCTCGGTAAGTAATTGTCCGATTAATATGAAACCTTGAAAAGGCACATCCTCGGGTCCCCAGCAATATACCTGGCAAGTTAAAAGTATATCGGACCCGTGGTTGTCGAGAAACAGCGGTCACAGACAAACAAACGTACAGACGTACAAACGTACAAACGTACAGAGATTACTGGAATTATAGATAGATGAAGATCAAATAGCTGTATGTTGAAATATGTTGAAAAAGTCAAAACTTTACATAGGGTGTACTTACTTTTTCACGTGACTGTATGTCTTGTAGTCCTTGAGCCAACCGGCCATTTTTTGAAGTGAATGCTCCGGCGGGGGGAGTAATTCTCATTATGATTTTCCATTAGACCAATGTCTCAAGTGTCAGAAAAGGTGTGATGGACATCTGAGAACGGTAGCTTAGTGCCCGGATGGACGCCATCTTTGAAACCACCCAGCTCGAAAATGCTCATTTGGTGGGGTACATTGTTGCACGTGTATCTGGACTTCTATACTAGCTATCGATGTGCGGTTGACGACTAAATATACGTCCGATGTGTACCGTCTAAATAAAAAATAATATGAAGCATTTTGTTTTAGATTAATTATTATAAAAATCAATTATCGAAAAAAAATCATATATTTTTCAATATTTTATTATTAGACTTGTACTTTTTTTAGTGAAAAAACACTGGTATGATTTTCCAAATTATGCATTGTGCTACACCGTTTATCTGTCTATAAAAATAACTCAAAAACTAAAACATATCATCCACCACGAGTTTACACAAAAAATATATGAAAAGGCATGCACTTTCCACAAACCGAAACTATGTCAGTTGGAATTTCCCGCCGATAATCAACCCACAGAACCCAGTGCCGAAAGTGACGTCAGTCTATTCTATATCTATATTCTATATCTCAGTCTGAGATTTGTTGCGGTGACCTGATTAATTTCTGAGAGGGGGGGGGGGGGGGGGGGGGGGGTGGGTGGCTTAAGAACTAAAAGTGAACATGTTAGATGGCGCCACATACAACTCTATTCACTCTTCGTGTATTTCTGCATACTTTGATTTGCGGGAGTGGGGGTAGCTCTGCACGTGCCGACACACTGGTATGGTCGATGGCTCAAGATATCATCAATGCTGTACACCGGGGTACCATCAGAACATCGAAGCATGTCCTACTTCCGTGGGTCATGAAAACGCTCACCGGTAATACAGAGGTCATCAGAATATTGAATCGACTCGGGCACGGATGTTCGTACACAGTTCTGGAAGAAATCGAGACAGCGCTATGCATAGACAAATTAGCAAGTGTGGAGAAAGATACAGTACCACTTCCGTCACATGTGCACCCTTCGGTCCCGACTGTATTAGCATTCGATAACATCGACAGGCTAGAGGAATCGCTGAGTGGTGGCGGAACATCGCATCGCGTCAACGGTATCATCGTCCAACCGAAGTCGCAGTCGTGTTTGCCGCCCCAACCTCCATCGGCAGTATCCAAAGCAGATAAGAAGCGATCTATCCCGTCATCCAGCGATTTAGTTCCAATATACAGCGGTGGGAAACGAGAGGGCCCACCTGCAATCAAGCCTGCAGATCTTTCTGACACTCTTGCAGGCGCAACATCCCTTGCGCAGCGCCGAAATCACGTATGGATTATGACTCGCATGCTGGAACCATGCGACCAGACAATCAGTTCGTGGACTGGTTTCAACATCATGACTAGAGATCGTGTTCAGGTGACGGAAGATGTAGTTGGCTACCTGCCGACTATAAACGCGCCTGCCACAGATATGGCAACAGTGCAAGAAATCCTCAGAGAAGCTCTGAACATCATGTCATCACTTCAGCTTGAGCGTATACCGGTGGTGCTAGACCAGGCACTATTTGCTAAGGCGACCGAAATAGCATGGAAAGATGTCGATCGATATGGAAGAATCGTGCTCATGATGGGGAACTTCCATACCATCTGTAACTTCATGTCGAGCATTGGGAAAATGTTTGGAGATGCAGGCCTTTGGGATGTAGCTGTTGAGTCAGGAGTAATCGCTGAAGGTTCCATCAACAGGGTTCTGGAAGGCAAGCAATACAACCGTGCTGTGCGACTCCACAAGTTGATGTACGAGGCACTAATGCGCATCATTTGGAAGGGCTTCCAGGTGTGGATAGAAAGCAATCATCCTGACAAGGAACCCCAGATTCGAAGCACTGACCTCAAAATTCGCAGCATCAAGGAGGATGTTTGCCACGAGACTCTCGCTGCTGCTCTCGATGATGATTCATGTGTACAGAGCTTTGACATGTTCGCGAAATACCTACATTTTCTGCGAACCAAACATGGAGACCTGGCTCGCTTCTGGATGATGTATATTGATATGGTAGAGACCCTGCTGGGGTTGATTCGTGCGGATAGAGAAGGCGACTGGATGCTTCACTTGGCTTGTGTCAGAAGAGTGATCCCTTGGTGTTTCGCAATGAACAAGGTGAACTATGCTAGATATCTACCAGTGTACTATGCACAGATGACGCAACTCCACGAAACATGCCCCGAGTTGTACAGGCATTTCAATCAAGGCTACTTCTCCGTACAGCTTAGACCAGGGAATCCATTTGCCAGAATCGCTGTTGATCAGACAACAGAAGAAACAGTAAACAAAGATACGCAAACAGCTGGAGGAACACGAGGTTTTAGTCTTCGACAAGGGGCTGTGTCACGATACTATCTAACTGCAGAAAATCGGGCTACTGCACTGAGGCAACTACGAGAAACTATCCTTGTGAATGGCAGCGACACATCTCACGCCAAGCACCCTGACTTGTCTACTTCTCGCATCAAACGTGATGAGTCTGGCGTCACAGCTATCTGTGATCTACTGGAAAATGACTGGACCAATCCATTCGCCGATGATCCGTCATGTCTTCTCAGTATATCTACCGGAGCGGCTGCGAGGGAGGACGTTTCTAATGACCTACTCAACACCCTGCAAAAGGGGGAAGCGGCGTATCAAAGCTTCCAGAAACGTCTTGAAGAGGAAACAGGCTTTCATGACACATTGAACAAGCTAAACTTGAAGACCTTTGGTAAGATCAAGCAGAAAGTTGTGAAGGGCACAAACAAGGAGATCGTCCTGAGAGCTGACAGACAACTGTTTGCCACCATGATACTCATCGCCAAGACAAGGAACCTCGACATGCAACTTGTCCTTTGTCACCCACTAGGGCCGTTACCATGGTCTTTGGCAAACGTTGATGGGTCAATGAAAAAAACGAACAAAGCTGCACTTGCGAAACACATGGAAGGTCTTGTGGAACCAGCCGAGAACGTTGACAAGCGAAGTGCAACAATAATTGATGCGATGGCTCTCATACAAAAGATGCATGGCGAGAACGACACGTTCGAAGAACTATCTGACCGCATCCTTGCTGCAGCGCTTCACGCTGGTCAAGGCAGTGAGCGCATCGATGTTGTCTTTGACACATACACAGAAGAATCCATCAAAGCAGCTGAGCGTGTGAACCGCGGTTCAAATGAAGGCATCAGTTTCAGCGAGATCAGACCCGCACACAAAATCATGAACTGGCGGCGTCTCCTTGCTTGCAGCCAGACAAAGGAGAAACTGGTTGTGTTTCTGGCGGAGTCGTGGAAACATGAAACAAATCGCGAAAAGCTAGGCAACAGAACACTGTATGTCACCTGTGGTGAAAAATGTCTGGTACTGACCCGCGATAGGTGGAAGTTGGTGCAAGCACTCGAATGTAGCCACGAGGAAGCAGACACGCGTATGTTTCTCCACGCAAAGCACGCCGCTACCCACTACAAGACGATCATCTTAGTGGCAGATGACACCGACGTTCTGATCATCAGTCTTCATCTCAGCAGAACCATCGATAGTCAGCTCTTCATCAGACGAGGAACAAAGGTTCGAGTCAGAATGATCGACGTTGGAAAGTTGGCTGCGATATTGGGGTCTGGAGTTTGCAGTGCATTGCCAGGGCTTCATGCATAGAGCGGGTGTGACACTGTGAGTGCTCTGGCTAGCCAAGGAAAGATAAAGGCTTTGAAGCTTTTGCAAGCGAATGAGCTGTATCTTCAAGCATTCACAGATCTGGGATCTTCGTGGAATGTACCAACAGACGTCTTCAATAGCATTCAGGCCTTCACGTGTCAGCTGTACGCCAAGAACACGAAGATCGTCGGTGTTAATTCGCTCCGTTATCACATGTTCTGTGCAAAGAAGGGCCAGATCGAATCTGGACAATTGCCGCCTTGTGAAGACTCCTTGATGCAGCATACGCTTAGGGCCAACTATCAGGCGGCTATCTGGCGACGCAGCCTTGAAAACCTACCAGACGTCCCAACACCATCAGCAGGACATGGTTGGGAACTCGATGATGGCGGTTCGCTCACAATCCGATGGATGGCGGGTCTACCAGCTCCAGATGTCGTCTTGAATCTCATCTCATGCACATGCAGAAGGACGTGTCGACCGTCAGATTGCTCCTGCATACTGAATGGGTTGAAGTGCACTGTTGTGTGTAAGCTGCAGGGATGCTCCAACATGGTGCAGGATGATGCTATCGTGGCTCAGGATGCCAATGACTCTGATGGCGACTCTGATGATTAACTTTGTGTGCACTGTATATTGTATAGCATATGTTGTTCTCTATTATAATGCAGGCCAAATTGCCTGAAAATCTTTATAGACAGATAAACGGTTTAGCAAAATGTATAATTTGGAAGATCATACCGGTGTTATTTGACTAAAACATGACATGTTCAATGATACCTCCGCTTGCTTATTAGGAATATACATCGTATGGTGTTAAAATCAGCTCCATACGTCTTTCCAAACTCTAGTAATGAATAAATAATATAATTGGCGGCCATTTTGAAATCCAAGATGGCCACCAAAGTGCAGATTTCCTATGTAACAATTTCCGCCTGCTTATTAGATATCGTATGGTGTTAAAATCCTCTCCGTACGACATTCCTAACTTGCGTTATCGTCAGAATAGATAATGCCAGCGGCGGCCTAAGTCATTTTATGCCTCTTTACATTTATTTGTTGTAAACTCGTGGTGGATGATATGTTTTAGTTTTTGAGTTATTTTTATAGACAGATAAACGGTGTAGCACAATGCATAATTTGGAAAATCATACCAGTGTTGTTTCACTAAAAAAAGTACAAGTCTAATAATAAAATATTGAAAAATATATGATTTTTTTTCGATAATTGATTTTTATAATAATTAATCTAAAACAAAATGCTTCATATTATTTTTTATTTAGACGGTACACATCGGACGTATATTTAGTCGTCAACCGCACATCGATAGCTAGTATAGAAGTCCAGATACACGTGCAACAATGTACCCCACCAAATGGGCATTTTCGAGCTGGGTGGTTTCAAAGATGGCGTCCATCCGGGCACTAAGCTACCGTTCTCAGATGTCCATCACACCTTTTCTGACACTTGAGACATTGGTCTAATGGAAAATCATAATGAGAATTACTCCCCCCGCCGGAGCATTACTTTTGGTCTGGCTCAAGGACTATTGGAACTGCAGTCTTCTGATCCCTAAAAGTCGCGGTGTCAGATTTGCCCCCATCGTCCTCTCTAGGCCGCCGCCATGAAAATTTGTTCTCCGATCCTGATTTACCATAACTCCCCTGGCTAACTCTAGGCGGGAAGTTAGGTTTCTGGAACCCCATCCGGTGTGTCAAGGCATAGTCATCTGCCACTGTTTCTGCCTCATAAAACTCCAGTACCTTTTTTTCATCCATATGTACTTCAATGTCCACGTGGACACACTGTTTGAATTCCTCCACAAAGATCAATTGTCGTAAAAGGTTGAAGTCTTTCCCAATCTCCTTCGAGTCACACCACCTATCAAACATAGTTTCCTTCATTCGGGCACACTCCACATGGGTCTCACTCTCCCTCTTCCTGGCATTCCTGAATTTTTGTTGGTAAGCTTCAAGGACCAATTCATAGGCTTTGAGAATGGCTTTCTTCACGATCTCATAATCTGCACATTGGTCAATCGGTAAAGCCGAATAGATATCTTGAGCTTTACCCACCAGAACACTTTGCACCAACATAGTCCAGGACCCCACAGGCCATTTTAACATTTGAGCCACCTTCTCAAAGTGTAAGAAAACTTGGCGACCTCCTTTTCATTGAAGGGTGGAACCAGCCTCACATGCCTACCAACATCCCAAGAGTTCTGACTAGTTGTCGAACTAGCCGGCATGGATACTACTTCTCTCCGTTCTCCCAGTAATTCCAGCTCCTTGAGTTTAAGTTCCCTCTGATTATAATCCATGTCCCGTTCCTTTAACTACCTTTTGGCTCTCCTTTCCTCTGCTCTTTCCTCTGCTCTTCTTTCCTCTTCAGCTCTCCTTTCCTCTGCTCTTCTCTCTTCGAGTCTCGTTTCTGTTCTGCTCTTTCCTTTTCTGCTTTCCTTTCCTCTGCTCTTTCCGCTGCTCTCCTCTCCTCGAGTTCTCGTTCCCGTTCTGCTCTTTCCTTTTCGGCTCTCCTTTCCTCTGCTCTTTCCTCGGCTTTCCATTCCAACTCTTTTAACCTTTCCTGGCTCTGCAGTTGCATCTCCATTTTCCAGAGCTCCACATTTCCTTTTTCCTCTTGTAACCAATCCAAGGCTACCTCTTCCCATGTTCCTTGTCCCACCAGAGATTCTACCACCAATGTCTGAATCTCTGCTTTCTTCATACTAACTCGGACCTCCAAGTTACAATATTTGGCCAATATCGTGAGTTCCGATCTTTTTAACGCCTGGAACTGTGCCTCGTTAGGGGACGTCGCAAACTTTTCTGCGTCAAACACCATGGTGACTATTAGTTAGCACCTGTTAAGTGTTAACCTTCACACAAAAATTCAAATTTTTTGAAAAAATTTGGGAATGTTAGAAAATTCCAAATTTGGGAATTTTGGGAATGTTAGGGAATTCTATCCCGGACGAGATTTGGGGATTTTGTCAGCAAAGACGAGCCCCCAATTTCAATTTGGGCCAATTTTGGATGAGCCCCCAATTTCTGTTACGTGCTCCTCCCCAAACCCCGGTCACGGTGTACCTCCGAGCCCCGAAAGGAGTCACAGCAGAAAGATGTGTTATTATGTGTGTCAATGATCAATGGTGAAACCACACCAACCAATTGTTACCAAAAAACAAGTATTGTATTAATGTCACACAAGAATAACAGCACAAGTACACTATTAATCAATTGTACAACAAATATTATATCATTCCTATGATGGTGATTGCGCTATAGGCGCAAGATTGGAGGTCACGTCTTCTCGAAGCTGTCCATGCGCTCACGCTTTCGAAGTTAAGTAATTTTTCACAATTGTGTTTTTGTCGAAACTGTATCTATCTTTCGGTGTGTGTACCTATAGTGTGTCTTTAGTAAGATTCTCGGTGTTAATTTTTCATACCTGTATACAAAATCGTCGGTTAATTCGTGTCGCATATTCTGAGGCCTAGTAGGCTACCGTGTCTGACCTTGAGGCTTTGTTTTTCTCTCAGCGGTCCGTCGATTGCACTGCAATTACTTTCGTTCTCTGTTTTTGTCCTAGTCTTTCACCCCATACTTCCTTGTTTAAAATCTCAACTCAAAAAAAAAAAAACCAAAAAAAATATTTCCTTCTCTGTTCTCATTCGCTTATTCGTTGTTCTAATTTGTTCGTTCGTTCTTCGATCACGTTGTTCGTGATCACGTGATCACATTGTTAAAAATGTTTAAACTTTCCCCTGAAGAAATGTATTCTGTCGTATATTATAACACCTTTTTCTTCTTCTTCTATAAAAGGATGCTTTCGACTTGCTCACCAAATCTATTCATTCCAAAAAAAAAATCCATCTCTTACAGTCCCTCTTTTCTGCATTCCTGAAACTCTCCTGCACTCCACCCCTCCTTCAGCATCCTCAAACTAATTTTTGACTCGAAGGTCTCAAGAAACACGTGTTGCAATAAATGTTTGTTTCCCATTAATCATACACTTTTCAAAATCCAACCTACCCCTCCCCTCCAAATCTTCCCCATCACCCCTTCCCTCCAAAACTTCCCCATCACCCCTCCCCTCCAAAACTTCCCCATCACCCCTCCCCTCCAAAACTTCCCCATCACCCCTCCCCTCCAAATCTACCCCCTTGCCCCTCCCCTCCAAATCTTCCCCATCACCCATCTCTTTCAAATATTCCCCCTTGCCCCTCCCCTCAAAATCTTCCCCATCACCCATCCCTTTCAAATCTTCCCCCTTGCCCCTCCCCTCCAAATCTTCCCGATCACCCCTTCCCTCCAAAAGTTCCCCATCACCCCTCCCCTCCAAAACTTCCCCATCACCCCTCCCCTCCAAATCTACCCCCTTGCCCCTCCCCTCCAAATCTACCCCCTTGCCCCTCCCCTCCAAATCTTCCCCATCACCCATCTCTTTCAAATCCTCCCCCTTGCCCCTCCCCTCCAAATCTTCCCCATCACCCATCCCTTTCAAATCTCCCCCCTTGCCCCTTCCCCTCATAGACTCCCCTCTCACCCCTCCTCCTCAAAGTTTCCTCCCCGCTTCTTCCCCCTTCCAACTTTCACCTTCATCTCCCCCAACCTTCTGCCTCGCTGTGGCAGATAACACCTCACTGTGCCTCACCCAATCTCCATCAAACCTTTTGTCCGCCCCATTCTTCCCTTTCTCCAAGCTATTCTGAAATGTCTGACACACCTTCAACAGCTCTCCCTACCACTTCCTCCTCTTCCACATCTTACCCTACCCCCCCACCCCCCCATTCTGTATCCGATGCTCTCCCTTCCTCTTCATTAACGGTATGGACCTCAAACATCCGGGGCCTTCGCTCAAACTTGACTGGTCTCTCCATACAGGTTGCTTCTGACAAACCAGACGTGATCTGCTTAACAGAAACTTTCCTCCTTCATGATGTCTCTGATTCCTTGGTATCTCTCCCAGGTTACTCCCTCCTCCGGTATGATAGACCTGAGCCTCGTCCTGGAGGTGGGGTTGCTATCTTTATAAAAAAAACTCTCTTCCTCACTCGCCCTGCACTGCCCTCTCTCCACCTCACCCCCAGGGATACCTTTGGCTACGGCTTCCCCTTCACTCCCACCTTTTGTTCATATGTGTGTTGTACCGTCCACCAAACAGTGATGACTCCATCTACATCTCGCTGTCTGATAATATGGACCAACTTCTATCTACCCATCCCAAATCTCTCTTCCTCATATGTGGTGATTTCAATTGTCACCATGCCAGTTGGCTGGGTGTGGGTACCTCTCTCACCAGCGATGGCTCTTCAGCAAAGGACTTCTGCGACTCACTGGAACTGACACAATCTGTCAATTTCCGGACCCGGATCTCAGTCAACGGAGCATATTCTCTTCTGGACTTGGTTATGACTAACTTCCCTGAAAATGTCTGCTGCTCTTCTTCTGCTCCAATCGGCTCATCTGATCATGTGCTTGTTAAAGTGGACATCTCTCTGACCATTCTCAGAGAGCCTCCTCAGCGTCGACGAGTCTGGCATTTCACTCAGGCCAACTGGCACGGTCTTCAAGCAGCCATCAATCATCTGGACTGGTCTCCCATCTCTACCGCCTCTGACATCAACTCATCCTGGGAATTCTTCCAAAGTAAATTGCTCTCTCTCCTGCACAGATTTATTCCATCTCGTCTTCAGTTGTCATACCATTCCTCCCGTCCATGGTACACGGAATCTTGTGGTGAGGCTGTTGCCCAGAAACAACTTGCTTTCGTCTCCTGGAAAGCAAATCCAACGGAAGGAAATCTCATTTCCTTTCACAAAGCCCGAAACAAGTGTGTGTCCACCTTCAGGAGAGCCAGGAAACAATATCTCTCCGTTCTCAAGACCGAACTCTCTTATCTGTCTCCCTCTTCTAAATCCTGGTGGCGTCTGGTCAAATCTGTTTCTGGTGTTTGTTCCCCCTCCATCCCCTCCCTCACCTCAAACGGCTACATGGCTGACTCCGCACTTGAAAAAGCTGAATGCCTCAACTCTGTGTTTGCCTCTAAATCTTGTGTCCCAAACCCATCCCTCTCTGTACCCACCGTACCCAGTCATACCCAGCTGCTCCTGGACTCTGTGTCCTTTCCTCCTGACAAGGTGGAAAAGTTTCTGTCAACCCTCGACTCTGATTCTGCAACCGGACCTGACGGCATCAGCCCACGGGTCCTAAAATCCTGTTCTTCCGCTCTTTCACTCCCTCTCTCTGTTCTCTTCACCCTCTCTTTTGCTCAAGGTCACCTGCCATCTGCTTGGAAATCAGCCAACATCACCACTTTACACAAAAAGGTGCAAAAACAGATCCTAGCAACTACAGACCAATCAGTCTTCTCCCAATTATCAGCAAAGTCATGGAATCCATCATTGCTTCGGATATGAAATCTTTCCTCTTCTCCAATGGCTTGATCTCTGATCATCAATTTGGTTTTAGACCTGGTCACTCTACTCTGGACATGCTGCTTCTGCTTTCTCAACAATGGATGGAGGTCCTCAATGCCAAACAGGAAATTAGCGCTGTCTCCCTTGAAATATCATGTGCCTTCGATACGGTCTGGCACCCCGCTCTGCTCACCAAAAGCTCCTCCTTTGGTATCCATGGAAATCTCCACGCATGGCTGGCGGACTTCCTCTTTAGTCGTAGTCAATGTGTGGCCCTGAATGGGTTTCTTTCATCTCCTCTTCCTGTTCAGGCTGGAGTTCCCCAAGGCAGTGTTCTGGGCCCTGTGCTTTTTCTGGTCTTCATCAATGATCTCTCTGACTCTCTTGAAAATCCTCTCTATCTCTTTGCTGATGACTCTACTCTCTGTCGCTCCATTCATCATCCCTCAGATCGGCAGTCTGCAGCCTCCTCACTCTCTGCAGACCTGGACAAAATCACAGACTGGGCAAACAAGTGGAACATGTCTTTCAATCCTGACAAATCTCACACTCTTACGATGTCTCTCCGAAAAGACCGACTGGCCAACCCTCCCATCCACTTTCTGGCCAACCCTCCCACCTCTCCAAGAAGTTCTGTCACGCAAGCTTTTGGGTCTCACTATCTGCCATGATCTTTCCTGGGAGAACCACATTTCAAATCTGGCCTCCAAAGCCAGTCGCCGACTGGGCATCCTCCGTCGTACGAAGTCCTTCCTTGGCACACCTGAGCTCCTCACCACATACAAGGCTTTCATCCGCAGCTCAATGGATTACTGCTCTCCCCTCTGGGCTGGTGCTCCTGCCTCACACCTAGCTCGTTTTCACGCTGTTGAAACCAAAGCGTTCAGAATCATTGGAATCTCCCGCGATGAAGCTAACTCCAAGGGCCTTTCACTCACTCACCGCAGGCAGGTTGGTGGTCTTTCCATCTTCTACCGACTCCTCTCTGGCCTTCCCCCCAGCTCTCTCTGGGCTCTGTCCCCCAAATATTCCTACAGGTTGCACAAGATCTACCTGCAACCCTCTTATGGTTAAACTGCCAAAATCAAGACTCTCTGCTCACCTTCACTCTTTCATTCCTCTTTTCTCCCACCTCTGGAACAAACTCCCTCACTCTCTTCAATCCCAATCCACCCTCCAGGTCTTTAAAACAGCTGTTCACCACCATCTCTTATCTTCCCCCATCCAAAACCTTGATCTTTTCTACCCCCGCTAATTTCACCCCAAAACCACTTTTTTGAAATACCAACTTTTGTCCTGGAAATCCTTGGTGTCCTTGTGTTTTATACTTCTCCCACCCCTCCCCCCTCCCATGCCTCCTCCCCCCAAGCCCTCTTCCGCCCCCCCCCCCCCCACACATCTCCCTGCTCTCAAATGTTGTGTTTGTGTGCCTCCCCTTCTCTCCCCATCTTGTCTTCCGCTCCCTCTTTTTATATATTTTGTTTGTCTGTTTGATTTGTTTGTGAAATAAATGTTAGCTCTTTCACTAGCCTCGATTCAGTGTCAAAAAAAAAAAAAAAAAAAAAAAAAAAAAAAAATGGTACCATCTGTTTCTTACTCAATAACTCACTGTGCTCCAAGTGAGCGAAAAGTACATTCCCAAAGTCACTGTCCCGGCACCAAGCCAAAGTCGATCCATGCTCTGGTGATCACAAGAAAAAGGTCGTATCGAGACCAGAATCCAAGTCGGCTGACAGTCAACGCTGCCAAAGAGGTGCAAAGGTGCACCCAAAAGGCGACTGGGAAATCACACCTTCGGGTATGAACGTTCAGCAGCTTCCAAACGGAGAACCACAAATCCCAATCGAAATCCACGTTATACACACAAACCAGGCTAACGGCTGGGTGCGGTGAAATGGCTGGAGCGGGGTCAAAAGGCTGGAGCGATGCGAAATGGCGGGAGCGAGGCGAAATGGCGGGCGGGCCCGTAATGGAGGCATACCTGCTCTCCAACAACGATTCTCTTCGGAAACAACCGCAAAACCCATCACGCAGGCTTATCTGTCACAGCGATAACCACTCTGTCACAGGAATCCCTTTCCCGGGAAAACCAAAGTTCACTCGTGACCGACGTTCGCCAGCGTCTCCTCGAGACCTCAAAGCAGCCCGGCTTTTTCTTCCCGACCTCACTTGCTCCGCTTTTTTTCCTGCTCTTCTTCCTCCGGTTTCTCCCGATCCGGTTTCCGGTTTCTTTTAAAACTAATTTTTTACCTTTTGAAAACAGTTATCTCCATTTCACTTAAACGATAACAATAATAGTACATGGAACCAAAAATGCTTGCAGTGGATGAAAACCACAACGACGGAAGTGACGAATCCGTAACACTAAGCTACACCTTGGATGGATTGATGTTCCAGGGCCCCGCTGCAGTGCACTCCGGCAGGACTACAACCCTGGGCGTGGACCAATTCACAACAAGCAATCGTTCCTCCCAGAACTTAGCATGACGTCATGCTGACGCTGCACATGCCGCATCTCTGAAGAAGGGAACTAGTCGTTTCTTGAAACGTCAGGCAACAATAAATAATTTTCAATCCATACCACTCAGTGTGCTGCTTTTTTCATACAAATCAAATGTATATTGTCACAGGAACGGCCATTGGGGATAAAGGAAGTAAGATAGACCAGATATTTAATTGATAAATATGAAGCTAAGTGTTGGCTTTTTGTGTATAATGATCGGACACATGTCGAAGTGTGTTCAGGAGCAGACAAAACATGTCTCCATGCTTCTGCAAGATGTCTAAAGCCCACCCATCATTCCTCCCCTGTTAATGGTTTGAGCAGTTTTCATTTGTAATCGGTCTATTTGTTCGTTTTATCGAATCGTTTACAGTTCGGCAAACCAGAAAATGCAACCCCCAATCCCTCCCCCCTCCTGGAAGAAGGTAAAAGCAAGGCCTTACAATTGTGCATCAAGGTAAGTGCTAAGCCAAGGAAAGATAGCCACTTGAAGCAGCTCAAAGCCACAGAAGCAGCTAGAACCTGTGAGAATCTAAGCGGTGAGCCAATTAATGCACTTCTATGCATGGTCATGAGGCATTGAGGCAATAAGGGCTGAGGGGCAGGGAAAAATGGACAGTTGAGTTCTGCGGAGAGGACATAGTGGTATAAGAAAGGGGTCAGAGGAGCATGAAGGGTGCCAGATAAAGTGCATAGGAATCAGAGTGACGTCAGTAGTTAGTGGTTGGGGGGTGGTTGGAAGAGTTGAGGAAGAGCAAAAGAGTATGACGAGCCCTCCAAAGGAAGGTTTTTGTATACAGTCACGTGAAAAAGTAAGTACACCCCATGTAAAGTTTTGACTTTTTCAACATATTTCAACATACAGCTATTTGATCTTCATTTCAACAATATTGATACATAAAGGTGATATTGAAGGAGCTCGGGCTCCCACGTCGATCGGAAGAATGGACGCGACAAAAAGCTGGAATTCGTCCGAGTTGCTTTATTCAAACAAAACACTCAGGTACTCTGAAAAGCCCGTTTATCGGGCAGCAATATATATACACACATTATCCCGGAGCGTTTGCCCAGGAAAGGCGAGAGGGGGCGTGGCCGAGCGTCCTGGCTGCGGCCTGGCAAGTTGAGGGCGAGCCTGCCCGGGCATGCCCGGGCGTCCCGACCGAGGCCTGGCAAGTTGAGCGCGGGCCTGCCCGGGCGTCCTGGACGAGCCCGGCATGGTGATCGCTCCGCGTCCTTGATAGGTGCAAGGCGATTGTGAAAACCCAGCGGTAGCCGCTACACATGCGCCATGGGTGTTGCTTCGGACGGCGGTGGGCCCCAGGTCGCTGCTGCGATGCGCTGGCCTGTGGCGGAGATCTTGTCGGCTTCCCTGGCAAGGGCACGGGGATCCGTGATCGTCGTGCTTGCCAGGGCGAGGCGTACCGGGATAGGCAGCTGACGGAGGAACAGCTCCCGGAACAGGAATGCCGGAGAGTGCTCGCCGAGCAGCGAAAGCATGTAGTCCATTCGCTCGGAAGGGCGCGTGTCGCCGAGCTCGGGCAGGTCGAGCAGGCGCCGTGCGCGTTCCGCCGATGGGAGGGCGAAAGCGTCGAGGAGGAGCTTTTTAATCGCGCCGTATTTGTCAGCGGCTGGTGGGCTCTCGAGGAGGCTCAGGGCACGGGCCGCCGTGGCTGAACCGAGCGCTGCTACCACATGGTGGAAGCGGGTGTCGTCGGCCGTGATGCCTCGCAGGGCGAACAGGGAGTCCGCCTGTGCGAACCAAACCGCCGCGTGAGCCTCCCAGAAGGTAGGCAGTTTAAGGGCCACTGCCGTGTCCATGTTGGTAGGTCACCAATGAAGGAGCTCGGGCTCCCACGTCGATCGGAAGAATGGACGCGACAAAAAGCTGGAATTCGTCCGAGTTGCTTTATTCAAACAAAACACTCAGGTACTCTGAAAAGCCCGTTTATCGGGCAGCAATATATATACACACATTATCTCGGAGCGTTTGTCCAGGAAAGGCGAGAGGGGGCGTGGCCGAGCGTCCTGGCTGCGGCCTGGCAAGTTGAGGGCGAGCCTGCCCGGGCGTCCTGGACGAGCCCGGCATGGTGATCGCTCCGCGTCCTTGATAGGTGCAAGGCGATTGTGAAAACCCAGCGGTAGCCACTACAATATAATATAACAAATATCATGAAACATTTACATTTTGTAGTCCATTGTATAATTTAAATAAACATAAATGCAAATTTCACATGTGGAAAAAGTAAGTACACCCATACATTTATCACTACTTCAAATACCTAAAATTAGAATCAGGTGCACCAGCTCAGGTGCAAATGATTAGAACATCGTTGGAGAGGATCTTAGAGGAACCTGTCTTATTTAAACCTCAGACATTTAGTTTGGTTTGCTCTTTGGTGTTGAAGTGTGCGGCGTCACCATGCCTGGATCAAAAGAGCTCTCTGAGGCCCTCAGAAAGAAGGTTATAGATGCCTACGAGTCTGGGAAGGGATTTAAAAAGATCTCCAAACAATTTGAAATCAATCATTCAACTGTCCGGAAGATCATCGACAAGTGAAGAAGATTCCTCACAACTGCCAACTTGTTCAGGCCAGGCCACCCCACCAAGTTCAGCCTGAGAGCAGACCGCAAGATGCTGAAAGAGTCTAAGAACCCCAGAATGTCATCACGGGACCTACAGGTAGCTCTTGCCACTGTTGATGTTAAAGTGCACGAGTCTACCATTAGAAAGAGGCTGCACAAATTTGTTCTACATGGAAGCTGTGCCAGGAGGAATCCTTTGCTGTCCAGAAAGAACATCCGGCAAGACTAAAGTTTGCCAATAAACACCTCGGCAAAGACCAGCACTTCTGGAACAATGTGCTCTGGACAGATGAGTCAAAGGTAGAGCTATTTGGCCACAGTACCAGAAGACATGTTTGGCGAAAACCAAAGACAGCATTTGACCACAAGAACCTGATACCAACTGCAAAGCATGGTGGTGGAAATATTATGGTTTGGGGCAGCCTTGCTGCATCAGGGCCTGGGCAGCTCACCATCATAGAATCCACTCTGAATTCTTCATTGTACCAGTGGGTGCTTGAGGATAATGTGAGGCCATCTGTCGGAAAGTTGAAGCTCAACCGAAGGTGAACCTTGCAACATGACAATTACCCTAAACATACCAGTAAATCCACCAAGGAATGGCTGAAAAGAAAGAAATGGAGGGTTCTGGAATGGCCAAGTCAAAGCCCGGATCTAAATCCCATCGAGATGTTGTGGGGGGACTTGAAACGAGCTGTGCATGCAAGAAACCCCTCAAGCATCACACAGCTGAAAGAATTCTGCATGGAGGAATGGGCAAAAAATTTTCCCAGTCGATGTCAGAGACTGGTACACAGTTATAAGAAACGCCTACTTGAGGTTGTTTCTGCCAAAGGGGGCAATACCACCTATTAGAGCCAAGGGTGTACTTACTTTTTCCACATGCGAAATTTGCATTTATGTTTATTTAAATTATACAATGGACTACAAAATGTAAATGTTTCATGATATTTGTTATATTATATCATCTTTATCCATCAATATTGTTGAAATGAAGATCAAATGGATGTATGTTGAAATATGTAGAAAAAGTCAAAACTTTACATGGGGTGTACTTACTTTTTCATGTGACTGTGTGTGTATATATATATATATACAGTGGAACCTTGACTTACGAGTTTAATTCGTTCCGTGACCGAGCTCGTAACTCAAATTGCTCGTATCTCAAATCAAATTTCCCCATTGAAATGCATTGAAATGCTATTAATCCGTTCCAGCCCGCCAAAAACCACACCAATTTTTTTTAAAATATACAGTATATATAAAAATATCTCGCGCTTTATATTTCACCTGTATGCAGCATACAAGTTGGCAGGATGGCCTGGACTGGAGGTACGCACACTTGACTCTAAAGTCTAAACTGTCCAGCCTGGGTTTGAATCCCGACCCAGCTATAACCTGTCATGGGTGAATCACAGGCAGGGTGATTCATCAATGTGTGTACCGCTAAACTGGGCGCCCCGTTTGCGTCCCATTTAATTAGTTGTTGGATGTTAAGGATCTCACCGTGTTTTCCACAAAGAGAAGGCGAGCTATCGCCGGCACTCTGAACAAGTTGTGGCCTGGCATGGCATGAACATGAAAACATGAACATGAACATGAAATGTTCGACATGAACATGAAATTTTCCAAAATAACCAAAATGCGAAAACTAAAATGCAGCGCTATACGACAGAGATACTGTACGTGCACGGCAAGATAACCACGTGACCGGAACCCACCTGGTGGCAAAACTCAAAATAACCAACATGCGAAAACAAAAATGCAGCGCTATACGACAGAGATACTGTATGTGCACGGCAAGATAACCACGTGACCGGAACCCACCTGGCGGCAAAACTCAAAATAACCAACATGCGAAAACAAAAATGCAGCGCTATACGACAGAGATACTGTACGTGCACGGCAAGATAACCACGTGACCGGAACCCACCTGGCGGCAAAACTCAAAATAACCAACATGCGAAAACAAAAATGCAGCGCTATACGACAGAGATACTGTACGTGCACGGCAAGATAACCACGTGACCGGAACCCACCTGGCGGCAAAACTCAAAATAACCAACATACGAAAACAAAAATGCAGCGCTATACGACAGAGATACTGTACGTGCACGGCAAGATAACCACGTGACCGGAACCCACCTGGCGGCAAAACTCAAAATAACCAACATGCGAAAACAAAAATGCAGCGCTATACGACAGAGATACTGTACGTGCACGGCAAGATAACCACGTGACCGGGTGGCGAAAGCTCGTAACTCAAATCTCGGCTCGCATCTCAAAGCAATAAACCGCCCGAGCGACGGCTCGTATCTCGAAAAACTCGTAAGTTGGGGCACTCGTAAGTCAAGGTTCCACTGTATATATATATATATATATATATATATATATATATATATATATATATATATATATATATATATATATATATATATATATATATATATATATATATATATATTGTTGCGGATATGGGATTTACATCCATCCATATCCGCTTGTAAATATTCCCCTATTTCCTCAATACTTCCCAACTATCCCCAATCCCCCATTCCCTAGTCCCATTTTCTGTAAACAACACTCTGTAGACCCGACCTCCCCCTATTTCCCCCATTAAATGTCGCACCCAGGTTCACCGCATCTCACGTAGACAACTATAGGACATCTTGCTAGTTATTCTTAGTCTATGTCAGTTAAGGACTCGTTTCCATTAATTCTGACTCTTCGTTGCACCAGAATGTGATTGTATGGCACCGTTAGGAAGTTTAGGACCTCCCAATACCTCCCCGCAGCTCTTCCTCACGGTTCAGCAACAACAACAACAACAACGGCGGCGGCGCGGGGAGTGCGCGTCCTCACTCCAGCTTGGTTGGTAGGGGGTGTTGGGAGGGCACCAGGCCTTTCCAACGAGCCGCCATCGAACATGTGCTCGACGGGGTTACCACGTAGGGGCTCGCTGTCGGCTCCTCGTCAAGGGCGGAGCCCGGTAACCCCCGCACCCAATAGAAGCGGCGGACCGGTCCCATCTGGGGAGGAGCCAACCAGCCGAGGGCGTGTGACTCCCCGCTGAGCATGCGCAGGAGGAGGGAGGTGACATCAGATGCGCGCTGAGCTTGGAGAAGCAAGACGTACCCTCTGAGCGCTGTGAGGCCTCCCTGCATCTTTTGGACCGTGCTTGATCCTGCCCCCGAGCCAAGGTGCACCTTGTGCTATCAACCGACCTGTCCTTCCCTGCCATCAATCCCTGTGTAAGTCAGCCTTGTTCCGTTTGTCTGTGGTCTGTCTGGAATAGATAAGATTGTATCTAAGTGCCTATCTCTTCTGTTGACTTTTACCTCACTCTACCTTGTAATCTACCCCTTTTCTCCACCACTAATTATATCCTCCTCCGGAGGTCTTGAGAACTGTACCCCTTGCGTCGTTTCATTTATCCCAGTCGTTGTGTCCTTTCCATCATTGATTTAGCATAGCGCGATTTGGCCAACGTTCGAGTGGAATCGGGTGAGTTGGGGAAGAATCGGGTAAACTGTACGAACACGGCGGCCATTCCGCTCGGTCAAGCAACATCTCTAGCCGTGTCCGTAACAATTGGTGTCGAGGAGTGAGATTCGAGGCCCCGAACCAAATTTTTAAAAAAACATCTAGGAAAAAATTTGGTCAAAATTATAAAGTACCGAAATTTGATTTTGTTTTACAAAAAACCCGAATTTTGAAAGTCGCGCTATGGCAGATCAAGACGGCTGGGTTCCGGTAGAGGAGAGTGGGGTAGAATCGACCCAGGACCCCAGGGAAGAAGTGGGGAAAATGGTGGAGGAGTGTAAAGAAGGGTGTGGTTGAGGGGGGTATCAGGTGCACAAAATGGCGCTCTCGCGCACGTGGCTACAGCGGCACCAAATTTTGCCGCGCCCGTGACCGTAGCAGCGGGCTTTGATGTGGGGGACTTCATGGCGCAATTCACCGAGATACTGAGAATAGAGGGGGAGAAATTGAGTAATAAAATGGAAGCAATAACGAACGAATTGGGAAACCAAATTGAAGCAACAACGAACGGAATGAGGGCCGATAGAGAGGCAAGGGAGCAGAGGGACAGAGACCGCAAGTTGGGCGAAAGGGTCCCAGGGGTGCACAAGGAGGTAACGCGGGTCGAGAAGCGCCGGTTGAGCGAAGCGGAGGAAAGCACGGGTACAATGACGGGGGTAGAAATCGCGACACGGGGTTTGGAAAAGCCGGCGACCGATGAGGTAGAGGGTGTTTTATTAAAGCCAACGGTCGTCGAGGGGAACAAAGACAAAGCAGTGCTGGGAATTAAAATTGAAGAGATGACGGAGGTAGCCCGGGAATTGCAGGGAGAAATGGAAAATGTGCAAAGTCCCTGCTCACATCACGATGCTGTGCTTAACCCGAATGGAAGTTTGCAGGTTTTGGTGCAGGGAGGAAGAAGAACCCCGAAGGAGAGACGTGCTGTGTATTGTGCTGGGAGATTTTGTAAGAGGATGTTTAGCGACAAAAGAATTTTCGCGCGCTTGGGATCGAGGAAGCATCCGGGCGTTGGTGAAGGGTCCCGTGTGAGTGGAAATGGCACGCGTGGGAGGAAAAAGTGTGCGTCGGGGAGTGGGTGTGTTATAAAGTGTGGGAGTGAAACCGAGTGCGAGCGAGAATGCACGTCGGGGTGTACGGAGTGTGACACGAGGGAGTGAGTTGGTGGTGGAGCGGTGTGCGAGAATGCACGCTTGTGGAATGTCGAGGGTGTGCGAGGAAGCACACCTGAGTTAGTGGTAGCGCGGGTGTGGGGAGAGCCCATGTGAGCGCGTTAGTGGGTGGATGCAAGAGTGCACGCCCATGGTGAGTGTTACGGAGGACGTAACGGAGGAGAGTTGTGGACCAAAGTGTGCGCAAGAGTGTGCGCGAGAGGTGTGGTGTGTAACAGGGAGAGCGTTGGTGGATTGTACGGACGGCGTTGGAATCCCGGGGTTTTGTGAGGGTGAAAGGGGTAGCGTGAATGCGTAGTGAGCATGCCGGTGAAGCATCGACGGTAACCGGGTTAGCGGTTTAGAGCGACGGATAGCCGAATGCGAGCACTTGGTGCGAGGAGCCCTTTGTTGGATGCGAGGCCCGGCGCGGATCGAAGCTGCGTCGTTTCTCTTCGAAGCGTCGTTGCCGATTCGGGCTTGGCCCCGCCCCGCACGGTCGAGTCCGGGCCTTGGCGGGCGAGGCGACCGGTCCGGTTCAAGGGCGAGTGGGAGGGAAGCGGAACGGTGCCCCCCTCGTGGGGACGGGGGTTCCGACCGGGGGAGATTGAGCCATCGGGCCCGGGACCGCAAGGTGCCGTGCCGAGATGGTGCGTGGAACCTCGGCCCAACCAAACCACCTCCCTTGAACCGAAAGCCGGACGGATTCAACCTGCAGGCGACCAAACCACCGAATTCATTGCTCGGCTTTACGAACCGAGTTTAATGATGTCATGACTCATGACGCACCGAGGCTAGGATATAGCGGACTGTGATGATGATGGTAGTGATTTGATACGAAATTTATAATAGTGGGTAGAATTGGCAGTAAATGGAAAATTTTTGAATTGGTTGGAATTTGGACGAGCAAAATTTATAGTGGGACCTCCCCGATGTGGTGGGATGGCAACTCTGTCATCCCTCACAGGAAGGGGGCAAATGCGCTATAGATTAGGGGGTGTATGGCAGTGAAAACTAGCCCGGGTGGGTTAGGATATTGTGTGTAGGGATCTAGCGAAGATGACATTAGGCAACGTTAAGGTTAGTTAGTGACAAGGATACCTGTAGAGGGGACGCAGGTAGATTAGAGTGGATGATAATGACGAGGGAGCGCAATAGTTTAAAGGGACGACTGGGAAGCGCAAGTTTCAGAGGGGAGTAGTTAGATGAGATGATGCTGTGTGAGAACTGGACAGGTGTGTGGAGCAGTGTATGAGTAGTGAGTGTTGTGGATCAGCGCGAATGCGCTTGGGGGAGAGAAGGGTGCAGGTGGCACCAGGTGTGAGTGCACCGGTGTGCACCAACAGGTGAATGGAATAAATGGTTGTGTGGAAGACATGGAGTGTGGAATAAGTGGAGTATTGGAATGGATGGTCGTGGAGTGAGTATGGTGGAAACGATGGAGTGGCGTGGGTGGTGCGAAGGTGTAAATGGGGGAAGAGTGGACCCCCATCACGAATACCCGGGGCGGGTAGTGTAAGTGTTAGGTAGAGGGAGGATATAGGTAAATTGTGGTTGGATATTGGCATCTGTGGTGCGGGTGACAGAATGGTATTTGGATGGGTGCATTAGTGTTGTGGAAATGGCTGGGCGTGTAGCCTGTTAGTGTGTGTAGTTGGTTTGGGCACTCCACCACTGTGAGGATGTCGGCCAGGTGAGGCCGCAGGTGGGCTCTGGGAGCCGGTAGTTGTGGATGGGGCCCGAGGATCCGGAGGACGGACCCGGGTAGCCCAGTGCCAGAGGGCACCGAGTGGGGTGACAGAGCCAGGAGGGGCCTTCCCCAGTAGATAGGTTAGGTTAAGGAGCAGGTAAGCTCGGGTGGCAACTACAGTGGTGGAGGTGTGCAGGTGGGTAGACCTGCTGGGAGAGCTACACGTCACAGCCCAGAAATTGTGCGAGGGCACCGGGAGATGAATCGGGGGAGTGAGACCCCAAATTGAGAAGCACCACAGTTTGGTCAATGGGAATTGGTTTTTAGAACCCATAGAGTAAGTTGGCCAATGGATTGGCAGGGAAAGACCCCGGGTAGTGTAAAGTGTGTTAATGTCATTTAGAGGATAGTTAGGATTGAAGTCTCCTCGCACCATCTACATGCACTCACCTGAGATGACGTACCTCCACACCATGCCATGTTTTGTTATTTTATTGTGCAGATGTTTGGAATGTGAGACGCATCATGACGTGGGTGTGACATTGTGCTTGATGTTCCATCTCTTCCTCCTTATGAGGATTGATGATGAATTGGGTGATGGCAAATTTTGAAGTAGAGGGATTGTGGTGACGAATTTGGTATTGGAGAAATATGGGGAGACGAGACATTAGCGACGAATTTGTAAATGTGTAGATTTTGTAAATATGGGGTAAGGGCAAGGGTAGTGTAGGTGACAGGGGGGGTGACGTACGGTAGGGACGAGCTTTCTCATTTCGCTCTCCGTACGCATTTCGCCTTGCATTGCCTTATTGATGTGTACCCTTGTGACCTTACCCCTCGCTCATTTGTCTCTTTTGTCTCCCACATGACCTGTGCGCCATTGGGCGCCGAAGGGAGCGTGCGTGAGTCGGCCATTGTGCGCCCGGCACTCTCAGAACCAGCTGTCTGCATCGATGCACCACATTATGGACCACATGTCTGTGGCCGAGCACCACTTATGGACCCCATGGGTTGGGGCATGGCCCCTCTGCTGGAACCGGCCATGAGGGCCCGAAATCTTGCTGGCGGGCCTTGGCCACAGGGCACCGATGCCCCACAGGTGAACCACACGTAGTCGGCCCTGTGGGCCATAAATAAAGAAAATAAAATGGACACGTTGGGCACACTTTATTGCAAATAGGCCGCCAGTAAGAAAATGAAAGAAAGACAACAACTGGAAGACAATAATAATAACCAGCAGAGGGAGCCGAAGAGCAAGAGACCACCTGCAGGGTTAGGGGTTGTTGATTTTATTTTGATTGAACATTGATGAACTATGGTGACTGCACCGATGGGTGCTTGGGTGTGTATTGGGGCGTTTTGGGTGCTTTCATGGTGCATTGATGCAGAGCAGACTGTCTCCCCCCCCCAGAAAGAACAATCACAGGTCCTGGGTTAGTCTTGTAAATAAAGTAGCGTCAATTGTAAATAATGCTCCCTACCGGCTGTATGTTTAGTTTGAAGACCATTTCGCGATTCGGTTATCCTGTGGGTGTGTTTCTGTTAGGAGAAGGGTGCAACGTCGCAGGGGGACATATTTACTCATTTGTGAATATCTGTAAAACTGTCGCACTCAGGGTTGAGTTAATAGTAGAGGGAACTACATCTGAGTGCCACACTAAAGTAGGTAAAGATTTATCGGGTCGGGACGCCCCGAGGTAGAGAAGGGTGCAGTGTCATCCATCCATATCCGCTTGTAAATATTCCCCTATTTCCTCAATACTTCCCAACTATCCCCAATCCCCCATTCCCTAGTCCCATTTTCTGTAAACAACACTCTGTAGACCCGACCTCCCCCTATTTCCCCCATTAAATGTCGCACCCAGGTTCACCGCATCTCACGTAGACAACTATAGGACATCTTGCTAGTTATTCTTAGTCTATGTCAGTTAAGGACTCGTTTCCATTAATTCTGACTCTTCGTTGCACCAGGATGTGATTGTATGGCACCGTTAGGAAGTTTAGGACCTCCCAATACCTCCCCGCAGCTCTTCCTCACGGTTCAACAACAACAACAACAACAACGGCGGCGGCGCGGGGAGTGCGCGTCCTCACTCCGGCTTGGTTGGTAGGGGGTGTTGGGAGGGCACCAGGCCTTTCCAACAAGCCGCCATCGAACATGTGCTCGACGGGGTTACCACGTAGGGGCTCGCTGTCAGCTCCTCGTCAAGGGCGGAGCCCGGTAACCCCCGCACCCAATAGAAGCGGCGGACCGGTCCCATCTGGGGCGGAGCCAACCAGCCGAGGGCGTGTGACTCCCCGCTGAGCATGCGCAGGAGGAGGGAGGTGACGTCAGGTGCGCGCTGAGCTTGGAGAAGCAAGACGTACCCTCCGAGCGCTGTGAGGCCTCCCTGCATCTTTTGGACCGTGCTTGATCCTGCCCCCGAGCCAAGGTGCACCTTGTGCTATCAACCGACCTGTCCTTCCCTGCCATCAATCCCTGTGTAAGTCAGCCTTGTTCCGTTTGTCTGTGGTCTGTCTGGAATAGATAAGATTGTATCTAAGTGCCTATCTCTTCTGTGTCTTTTACCTCACTCTACCTTGTAATCTACCCCTTTTCTCCACCACTAATTATATCCTCCTCCGGAGGTCTTGAGAACTGTACCCCTTGCGTCGTTTCATTTATCCCAGTCGTTGTGTCCTTTCCATCATTGATTTAGCGTAGCGCGATTTGGCCAACGTTCGAGTGGAATCGGGTGAGTTGGGGAAGAATCGGGTAAACTGTACGAACACGGCGGCCATTCCGCTCGGTCAAGCAACATCTCTAGCCGTGTCCGTAACAATATACTGTTACAGACGTGGCTTAGATGTTATTTACCGAGCGGTTTGGTATGACCACGTCTGCACAAGTTACCCGATTATACCCGAACGTTGACTAATCGCGCTACGCTAGATCAATGAAGGAAAAGACACACGGCTGGGATTAAAATGACTCGACACCAGGGATATGGTTCTCAAGACCTCCGGAGGAGATTATATTCGTTCGGAAGGTTAGATTACAACTACAAGAGGGACAGCAAAGGAAGATAGGCACTTAGACACAATCTTATATTAACCCCAACAGACGACAGATAAACGGGACAAAAGGCTGACTCACACGGGGATTGATGGCTAGGAAAGGCAGGATCGATGGCTCCAGGTGCACCTGGGCTCAGGGACAGAATCGGCTCGGTCCGGTCCAGAGATGCAGCATGCAGGGAGGTCGCAGCGCTCGGAGGTAGTGACTTGCTCTTCTTTAAGCTGGGGGCGCATCTCTAACCTCACATCCGGTGAGTCGCTTCGTATATCCGGCGGGGAGTGACACGCCCTCGGCTCGTTAGCTCCGCCTCGTGGAATCGGCACGTTGCTTCTCATTGGGTGCGTGCGGGGGGTTTACCAGGCTCCGCCCTTGACGAGGAGCTGACAAGGAGCCCCTTCTTGGTAACCCCGTGGAGCGCATGGTCCGGAGCGCATTGTCAATGGCGGCTAACCGAGCCGGTGTGATGACGCACACTCCCCCGCGCAGCGTCGTTGTTGTTGTAATTGTAGTTGTAGTTGTTGTTGTTGTTTGGGGAAGAAGACGGGAGGAGGTATGGGAAAGGTCCTAAACTCACTACTGGTGCCATATAATCACATTCTGGTGCAACGAAGAGTCAGAATTAATGGAAACGAGTCCTTAACTGACATAGACTAAGAATAACTAGCAAGATGTCCGAAAGTTGTCTACGTGTGATGCGGTGGACCTGGGCACGACATTTAATGGGGGAAAAAGGGGAAGGTCGGCTCTACTGATTGTTGTTTACAGACAATGGGACTAGGGAATGGGGGATTGGGGATAGTTGGGGAGTATTGGGGAAATAGGGGAATATTTACAAGCGGATATGGAGGCCAAATTCCATATTCGCAACATTGCACCCTTCTCTACCCTCGGGGCGTCCCGACCCGATAAATTTTTACCTACTTTAGTGTGGCACGCAATGTAGTTCCCTCTACTATTAACTCTACCCTGAGTGCGACAGTTTTACAGATATTCACAAATGAGTAAATATGTCCCCCTGCGACGTTGCACCCTTCTCCTCACAGAAACACACCCACAGGATAACCGAATCCGGAAAGAATCCTCAAACTAAACATACAGCCGGTAGGGAGCATTATTTACACAAGACTACGCTGATATTTACACTACGATCCAGGACCTGTTTTTGGAGGAACACATGCAGATGTTATGCATAGAGAGAGCACGCATGCTAGCATCGATACACCAACCCACGAGTGCTCTGTGGCCTACGGCCTTTAATAATGTGCAGAGCACCCCTTCCAAGCATCAAGCACCACCCCATCACACAGTGAGCACCATCCGGTGCACCAATAAAGTGTCTATAAATCATTGTGTGGTGTCGCAGCCGGCCGATGTTCTGCCGCTGATCTTGCCTTCGTGTGGTGCACTTGGCCTTCTTACTTCTTTCAAAAATAAAGAAAGGCGCCAACCGCGTCCATTTCTCTATTGTGGCCGTCAGGGGGCCAACTGTTAGTGGTTCACCTGTATGGCATAGGTGCCACGTTGACCCATAGGTCCATCCACGGGTGGTGCTTGGCCGCAAAAGAACTGCGGTCCATTGTGGGTGGCCACAAACATTGCGGTCCATATGGTGTATCGATCCCAGCAGCAAGCAGCGAAAGTGCAGGCCCACAACTGCGAAGCCAGCACCTCTCTCTCCTCTCTCTCTGCCCCAAAACCAGATCCTCGGAGGTGGGAGACAAAAGAAGCAGACAAGTGAGTAAGGTGGTAAGGGCGCAAAAGTGCACGCACTGCAAGGTAATGCACACTGGGGGCACATGGGAACCAGGTGAGACAGGTACGTTCCTACCGTACGCTCCCCCCCCCCCCACCAGGTAACCTACATGGCCCCTCCCTTACCCCTTACTGTATCCACAAAACACAACACTACCCATAAACATCTACTTTACAAATCAATAAACATCCCTACTGTCTTCCCCGTTCCTCCCATATACCAAATTCGTCTTCTCTCCCTCCTAACCAATCAAATTTGCCATTTTCAACTCAACATCATAATTTGCCATCTCCAACTCAACATCATAATTTGCCATTACCAATTCATCATCAGTCCCTCCTAGGGAGGGAGAGATGGAATCACCCCAATGTCTCATCCACGTCGTGATGCGTCTCACAATCCACACAGCAATTTCATTTCCTGCAACAAAACAAAGAAAACACAGGTGTGGAGTCATCATCATCACCACAGGTAAGTGGCTGCGTATGGTGCGACAGGTTCATCAATCCTAACTATTTCCTAAATGACTTTAACAACTTTACACTACCCGGGGTCTTTCTCCGGCCAAACCATTGGCCCTCTAACACTATGGGTTCTAAAAACCAATTCCCATTGGCCAACCTGTGGTGCTTTTCAATTTGGGGTCTCACTCCCCCGATTCATCTCCCGGTGCCCTCGCACAATTTCTGGGCTGTGGCGTGTACCTCTCCCAGTGGGTCTACCCACCTGCACACCTCCACCACTGCAGTTGCCTCCGAGCTTACCTGCTCCTCACCCTAACCTAACTACCTGGGGAAGGCCCTCTGGCTCTCTCCCCACTCGGTGCCCTCTCTGGCACTGGGCTACCCGGGTCCGTCCTCCGGATCCTCGGGCCCCATCCACAACTCTACCGGCTCCCAGAGCCCACCTGCGGCCTCACCTGGCCGACATCCTCACAGTGGTGGAGTGCCCAACCAACTACACACACTAACAGGCTACACGCCCAGCCATTTCCACAACACTAATGCACCCATCCACAACACCATTCTGCAACCGCACCACAGATGCCAATATCCAACCACAATTTACCTGTACCCTCTACCTAACACTTACACTACCCGCCCCGGGTATCCGTGATGGGGGTCCACTCTTCCCCCATTCACACCTTCGCACCATGCACACCACTCCGTACCACTTACTCCCACTCTCTCCACACACCTGTACTTGCACACCTGTGCTCTCACACCTGGTGCCACCTGCACCCTTCTCTCCCCAAGCGCATTCGCGCTGATCCACAACACTCATTACTCACACACTGCTCCACACACCTGTCCAGTTGCACACCTGTGCAATCACACCTGTTCAATCCTCACACACACGGCATCATCTCAGCTAACTACTCCCTTCTGAAACTTGCGCTTCCCAGTCGTCCCTTTAAACTATTGCGCTCCCTCGTCATTATCATCCATACTAATCTACCTGCGTCCCCACTACAGGTATCAGTCACTAACTAAACTTAACGTTACCTACTGTCATCTTCTAGGGCCCTATCAATATAACCTAACCCACCCGGGCTAGTTTTCACTGCCATACACCCCATAATCTAGTGCGCATTTGCCCCACATGGGAAGGGTGGCAGGGATGCCCCCCTTACCCACCGGGCCCATCGCTCACTACCAATTTTGCACATCAAATTTCAATAAATCAAAAATTTTGCCAATCACTGCCCATCATCTGCCAATCACTACTGCCAATCCCTTGCCAATCATCAAATTTTGTTCTTCTCT
The DNA here is from genome assembly GCF_964187855.1 of Myxine glutinosa. NCBI lineage: Eukaryota > Metazoa > Chordata > Myxini > Myxiniformes > Myxinidae > Myxine > Myxine glutinosa. The sequence continues at coordinate 95,027,459 of NC_136266.1, read as the reverse complement.
AATTTTGGGTCCAAAACACTAACCTCATCACCCAGTCTACTCACTAATACCTCTCGGTGCGCCAATCCCTGTCCAAAGCCCGGCTTCGTAAAGCCAAGCCATGAATGCGGGTTGTTCTGTGCCAGCGGCTGGATGCGTCCGGCACTCGGTGCAGGGACGGGGGCTTACCCGGGCCGAGATCCCACGCACCACCTCGGCGTGGAGCCATCCCATGTCCCGATCTCGACCTGCCGGACTGCCTCAACAAAAAGTGGTCGTCATGACGACCCTTTCTATCGGGCTGCCCGCTCCGCCTAGTGGAGCACGGACGCGGCCGTTCAAAGCGAGGCCCAGCACGCACCGAGGGCCCGATTCGGCTATAAGTCGTTCTAAACTCTACCCCGTCTAACGTCGATGCTTCACCTGGACGCTTACACCCCGCAGCCCGTTCCTTGCTCACACATCCAGCCGTTTCCATGCTCCTCGTACCTTTCCTTACACACCCAGGTACACCCCTTCCACTCACAGCCTTGGTCACACACCTGACCACCGAACACTTTGGCACACATTCGTTGCTCGCACACCTCACCAATACACCGCTTCGCGCCCCCTCCTCGGTCACCTCCTCTGTGACAATCACAGGTGTGCCCTCATTCGCACACCCAACCATGTGCCTCACCACCAACTCCAGCGTGCATTCCCACTCACGCTCTACCATTCCAGGTGTGCATCCTTCCATCCCAGGTGTACATCCTCGCTCACCTGTCACAACCAACTCACTCTCCTTGTCACTCTCAATACTCTCACCACCATTCTTGACAGCGCACTCACCCTTACTCTTGACAGCGCACTCTTTCCTCATGCACCTGTCCGTCACACACCTTTCTCTCGCACACTCCCCCGTTACACCCTCTGTAACACTCACCACAGGTGGACACTCTTCCTTACTTCTGACAGCGCACTCTTTCCTCATGCACCTGTCCGTCACACACCTTTCTCGCGCACACCTTTCTCGCGCACACTCTCCCGTCACACCCTCTGTAACACTTACCACACCGCGCTTCCATGTGCCCCCTCGCACACGCGCTACGACCGACTCACTCTCGCCAGCACCCTCACTCCTTGGCACGCACTTTTTCCTCACACACCCCAGAGTCGGACTTTCTCGCACACCTCCTTTTTCGCACACCAGACCTGTCGCACACTTCACCAACGGCCTCTCACGAACACCCGGGTCTATCTCGACCCCCAAGCTTCTTAAATCCCCTGGCGCATCATACGCACGACCATATTGGTCACCACTTACACCGGGTCCTCTTCCTCTTCGCTTCTCCTCCATCACCTGCGAATCCCTCATCCGGTTAATGAGCACATCATCACGATCCAAACACAGACTTTGGACCAATTCTTTTATCTCCTCTTTTATCTCTTTGTTATCCCCTCTCCGTCGCTTCTTAATTTCGCTCATCCCTTCTTCCACTTCTTCTAGTTTCTGCTTCACCTCTTTTATTCCCCGGTACGTCTCCTCAAGTTCGTCCTCCAAGGCTACCTTGACCGTTTCCATGTGCGTCCTCACCTGCCGGTCCTTCGTCTCCATTACCTCTATCACCTCGTCCAACCTCGTTGTCAGTCCCTCACGTACCATCTGACATTCCCTCTTCGTCGCTACCAAGTCATCTTTTAGTTCTCTCTGTGTTGCTTTTAAACCTCCTAATACCGCAGTGTTCCTTTGAACCTGCTCCACTAACTCCGTCTGTCCCACCGTCAGCTGTTCCACCTCCTGCGTCAGGTCCTCTATGCCCCCTTGTAACTTTACAGTCCCCTTTCTCACCTCCTTCTCCATGTGCTCCTTACAGTGCCTCACCTCCTCGCGCACTCCTCCGACCTCCTCACTCACTCCTCTTCTGATCTCCTCCCCCATCACTTGCATCTCCTGCCCAGATGCCACCCTCATCTGCTCCATTTCCTCCCTTTGAGCATCCAGTTTGGTTTCTACCCCCATTCTGACCCCCTCTATCTGCTGCCCCATTTGGTTAACTTCCCTTTCCGCTTGGTCCCTCATGTCCCTCAATTTGCCTTCCATACTGTTTTCTAACCCCTCTAACCCATTTTTCACTCCCTCTATCTGATTCTCCTGGGCAGCCATTCTATTTTCTACCCCCTCTAACCCCTTTTGCATCCCTTCCATTTGATTCTCTTGAGCGGCCATTCTGTTTTCTACCCCCATTAACCCCTCCTGTATTTCCCCTAATCTATTGTCTAATTTCCCAAATTTCTCGTCTAATCCCTTAAAATTGTTGTCTAATCCCCTAAAATTATTGTCTAATCCCCTAAAATTATTGTCTAATCCCTCACCAGTACCCCTCGCTTCGTCCCTCATTACCCCCATTTCGTTTCCCATTACCCCCAATTGCTCACTCTGAGCCCTCATTTGCTCACTATTCTGGGCCATAAGGGCCTTCATTTGTATTAAAAACAAGTTCAAATCCACCGGTGGCGCTGCCACGGTCGCGGGCGCGGTGACCAGCGAGGCGCCATTTTGTGCGTTTGCTACCCTCGCTGCTTCGCTCTCCTCCTGTCCCTCATGTTCCTCAATTTGGTCCTGGACCGACCCTGCCTCACTCTCCCCTACCGGACCCCAGCTGTCTTGATCCGCCATAGCGCGACTTTCAAAATTCGGGTTTTTATTTTCGTATAACAAAATCAAATTTCGCCGTTATAATTTCGCGCGGGAAACGCGCTCCGAATCGATTCTAATTGTTACAAATTTGGGCCAAATAAATTTAGTCCCGGGTCCGAATTCCACTCCTCGACACCAATTGTTACAGATCGCGGTTAGATGTTATAGACCGAGCGGTGGTGTAAGACCGCGACCTAACAAAACTCACCCGATTCACCCAGACTTTGGCCGTATCGCACCCCAGCTGCTCAATGAGGGAAAAGACACACGGCTGGGATTAAAATGACTCGACACCAGGGATATGGTTCTCAAGACCTCCGGAGGAGATTATATTCGTTCGGAAGGTTAGATTACAACTACAAGAGGGACAGCAAAGGAAGATAGGCACTTAGACACAATCTTATATTAACCCCAACAGACGACAGATAAACGGGACAAAAGGCTGACTCACACGGGGATTGATGGCTAGGAAAGGCAGGATCGATGGCTCCAGGTGCACCTGGGCTCAGGGACAGAATCGGCTCGGTCCGGTCCAGAGATGCAGCATGCAGGGAGGTCGCAGCGCTCGGAGGTAGTGACTTGCTCTTCTTTAAGCTGGGGGCGCATCTCTATTTTCTAACCTCACATCCGGTGAGTCGCTTCGTATATCCGGCGGGGAGTGACACGCCCTCGGCTCGTTAGCTCCGCCTCGTGGAATCGGCACGTTGCTTCTCATTGGGTGCGTGCGGGGGGTTTACCAGGCTCCGCCCTTGACGAGGAGCTGACAAGGAGCCCCTTCTTGGTAACCCCGTGGAGCGCATGGTCCGGAGCGCATTGTCAATGGCGGCTAACCGAGCCGGTGTGATGACGCACACTCCCCCGCGCAGCGTCGTTGTTGTTGTAATTGTAGTTGTAGTTGTTGTTGTTGTTGTTTGGGGAAGAAGACGGGAGGAGGTATGGGAAAGGTCCTAAACTCACTACTGGTGCCATATAATCACATTCTGGTGCAACGAAGAGTCAGAATTAATGGAAACGAGTCCTTAACTGACATAGACTAAGAATAACTAGCAAGATGTCCGAAAGTTGTCTACGTGTGATGCGGTGGACCTGGGCACGACATTTAATGGGGGAAAAAGGGGAAGGTCGGCTCTACTGATTGTTGTTTACAGACAATGGGACTAGGGAATGGGGGATTGGGGATAGTTGGGGAGTATTGGGGAAATAGGGGAATATTTACAAGCGGATATGGAGGCCAAATTCCATATTCGCAACAATATATATATATATATATATATATATATATATATATATATATATATATATATATATATATATATATATATATATATATATATATATATATATATACTGTATATGTGTATATATATATATATATATATATATATATATATATATATATATATATATATATATATATATATATATATATTGTGGCTTCTGCTTTCTGTGTTAGTCATCGTGGTGTGAGTGGTTTCGGTATCACGTAAGCCGTCGAAGTCCGTTGGGCGCAGGGAGAATTATTTATAGAGAATTCATAAATTCAGTGTGTTTGCTTCTTGCCCTTTCACCCCTTAATTTAAAAAACTCTGTTTTTGGTGATTTATTTGAAGGACGTCTGCAATCAGTGACTTTCAAAAATGACATATCAATGCTAACGAGATATTTTGCGCATGCGCCGTGTGTGCCTCTTCAATGCCTCGGTTCTGCTTGCTGTGCACTTTTTACTTCCCATTCCTAGCATGAAATCTGTACTTCAAATCGTACTTTTCACATCATTTTTTTTTTTTTGTATACAGAGTCGACGCTCGTAAAGAGCTAAAATTTATCAATCAAACAAACAAGCAAACTAAGTATATAAAAAGGGGAGCGGTCGACAACATGGGGAGAGAAGGGGAGGAAGCACACAAACACAACATTTGAGAGCAGGGACATCGGGAGATGTTTTTGGAGGGAGAGGGCCTGGGGGGAGGCAGGATAGGAATAAAACGCAAGGACACCAAGGACTTCCAGGAAAGAAGTCAAAAGTCACCTCAAAAAAGTGGATTTGGGGTGAAATTAGCGGGGGTAGAAAAGATCAAGGTTTTGGATTGGGGAAGATAAGAGATGGTGGTGAACAGCCGTTTTAAAGACCTGGAGGGAGGAGTGGGATTGAAGAGAGTGAGGGAGTTTGTTCCAGAGGCAGGAGAAAAGAGGAATGAAGGAGTGAAGGTGAGCAGAGAGTCTTGATTTTGGCAGTTTAACCATAAGAGGGTTGCAGGCAGATCTTGTGCGACCTGCAGGAATATTTGGGGGACAGAGCTCAGAGAGAGCTGGGGGAGCAAGGCCGAAGAGGAGTCGGTAGAAGACAAAGACCACCAACCTGCCTGCGGTGATTAAGTGAAAGGCCCTCGGAGATAGCGTCATTGCGGGAGATTACAATGATTCTGAATGCTTTGGATTCAACAGCGTGAAGACGAGCTAGGTGTGAGGCAGGAGCACCAGCCCAGAGGGGAGAGCAGTACTCCATTGAGCTGCGGATGAAAGCCTTGTATGTGGTGAGGAGCTCAGGTGTGCCAAGGAAGGACTTTGCACGACGGAGGATGCCCAGTCGGCGACTGGCTTTGGAGGCCAGCTTGGAAATGTGGTTTTCCCAGGAAAGATCATGGCAGATAGTGAGACCCAAAAGCTTGAGTGACAGAACTTCTTGGAAAGGATTATTCAGAAAGTAGATGGGAGGGCTGTCCAGTCGGTCTTTTCGGAGAGACATCGTAAGAGTGTGAGATTTGTCAGGATTGAAAGACATGTTCCACTTGTTTGCCCAATCTGTGATTTTGTCCACGTCTGCAGAGAGTGAGGAGGCTGCAGACTGCCGATCTGAGGGATGAGGAATGGAGTGGCAGAGAGTGGTGTCATCAGCAAAGAGGTAGAGAGGATTTTCAAGAGAGTCAGAGAGATCATTGATGAAGACCAGAAAAAGCACAGGGCCCAGAACACTGCCTTGGGGAACTCCAGCCTGAACAGGAAGAGGAGATGAGAGAAACCCATTCAGGGCCACACGTTGAGTACGACTAGAAAGGAGGTCCGCCAGCCATGCGTGGAGATTTCCATGGATACCAAAGGAGGAGGGTTTGGTGAGCAGAGCGGGGTGCCAGACCATATCGAAGGCACGTGATATGTCGAGGGAGACGGCTCTAATTTCCTGTTTGGCATTGAGGACCTCCATCCATTGTTGAGACAGCAAAAGCAGCATGTCCAGAGTAGAGTGACCTGGTCTGAAACCAAATTGATGATCAGAGATCAAGCCATTGGAGAAGAGGAAAGATTTCATATCCGAAGCAATGATGGATTCCATGACTTTGCTGATAATTGGGAGAAGGCTGATTGGTCTGTCGTTGCTAGGATCTGTTTTTGCACCTTTTTGTGCAAAGCGGTGATGTTGGCTGATTTCCAAGCAGATGGCAGTTGACCTTGAGCAAAAGAGAGGGTGAAGAGAACAGAGAGAGGGAGTGAAAGAGCGGAAGAACAGGATTTTAGGACCTGTGGGCTGATGCCGTCAGGTCCAGTTGCAGAATCAGAGTCGAGGGTTGACAGAAACTTTTCCACCTTGTCAGGAGGAAAGGACACGGAGTCCAGGAGCAGCTGGGTACGACTGGGTATGGTGGGTACAGAGAGGGATGGGTTTGGGACACAAGATTTAGAGGCAAACACAGAGTTGAGGCATTCAGCTTTTTCACGTGCGGAGTCAGCTGTGTAGCCATTTGAGGTAAGGGATGGGATGGAGGGGGAACAAACACCAGAAACAGATTTGACCAGACGCCACCAGGATTTGGAAGAGGGAGACAGATAAGAGAGTTCGGTCTTGAGAACGGAGAGATATTGTTTCCTGGCTCTCCTGAGGGTGGACACACACTTGTTTCGGGCTTTGTGAAAGGAAATGAGATTTCCTTCCGTTGGATTTGCTTTCCAGGAGACGAAGGCAAGTTGTTTCTGGGCAACAGCCTCACCACAAGATTCCGTGTACCATGGATGGGAGGAAGGGTATGACAACTGAAGACGAGATGGGATAAATCTGTGCATGAGGGAGAGCAATTTACTTTGGAAGAATTCCCAGGATGAATTGATGTCAGAGGCGGTCGAGATGGGAGACCAGTCCAGATGATTGATGGCTGCTTGAAGACCGTGCCAGTTGGCCTGAGTGAAATGCCAGACTCGTCGACGCTGAGAAGGCTCTCTGAGAATGGTCAGAGAGATGTCCACTTTAACAAGCACATGATCAGATGATCCGATTGGAGCAGAAGAAGAGCAGCAGACATTTTCAGGGAAGTTAGTCATAACCAAGTCCAGAAGAGAAGCGTTTTCATTTTCATTTTCACACATTTTCAGCGTTTTGTAGAAAGAGTGGCAATTTCAAGAAGGTTAACTATAATTGTTCTGCTCCTGAATGCAAATCGGACTCGTGGATATATCGGATCAATATCCACGGCTGAGTGGAGTCGAGTTCCTATCATATCATGTTAATATAAGCTAGCGGCGGTGCTGGAACGCAAACACACACACACACACACACACACACACACACACACACACACACACACACACACACACACACACACACACACACACACACACACACACACACACACACACACACCTACTTACTGACTTGCGTTGAACGTTTCACCCATTGGCTGGAGTCGTGCTGGGTTTAAAATGTCTCCAATGGCACCTACTTCCCAATTGCCAGGCCCACAATCAGAAGGGGCCCATCGTGACCAAGATCGATTTATTTGTTTTTATTTATTTTTTTTTGAAGTGTACACTTTGCGATATGTTTCAATAAAGAATATGTCTAGAAATTAATGGTACTTTTAAAAAACATACCATTTAAATTGACCAAATATACTGCCGTTTTCTGGCGTGTGATGTCACCACACTGTTAATGATGTTTATTCCAGTTCCAGTACGGTATGTTTGCGTTTTACACAGGTTCTGTTTGTGCGTTTTTGGAATTGTGTGCGCCTGTCATTTATCGTATTGTTAAATTTACGTTCATGAGCGACAGGGGAATTGCGTGACTCGAGCACATGAGTAACGCTGTGATAAAATTTTCGCACTGAACAACATGAAAACTTATTCGCAACTAGATGGTATTCATAGAATACTTACCCTGCGCAGTCAACTTGTTGTGAGTCTGTATGTATGTATGTCCCTTCAAACGTATACCAATCAGAGCTGAGGCTCTGGTCACATGACAGGGTGATGTGATTCCGTCTAATGTCATTATGGCGGCTGACTCCACACTACGGCATTTTGATTCCAATGTTTTTCATGCCGAACATATCGTCGCACCTGTCAAATATCACAATCGCCATGCTCTACCTTTACGTTTTTCATTCAGTGTGAAACACAAACAAACCGATTGTTAAATGACCATCAAATATCGAAAGCATAGACGTTACTGATCTTCCAACGACACAGTACTTATAGGCCCGGCAGGAAAGGTCATGTTTTTTACCCAAACCCTTGTGGGGTATATAGATTACAGTAGATCTTCGCTCAGTTCTGTGAGTAAAACCTACCTCACGGATGTCAGGATTGCTCCAAATTTCTTTGTTTAATGTTATAAGCAGCATTATCGACTGTTTAAAAAGCTTTTCATATGTGTTTGTGGTTTATAATATTGTTGTGGATCCCCAGTTCTGTCGACTTACGAAGGGGAGGGGGGGGGGGGGTGAAGACCCCGTTCTCCCCACAGACACCATATCCATGGGGTCGTCGATCACGACTAAACTCGCAGTCGACGGGTTGCTAAGCAACTTCAAATGCCAATCCCCCAAACACGGGTGAAAGGTTATTGGTCACTACCCAAATACCTTCAGGACCACGTGGTTAGAAAGACCGGGAAATGAACCCCCTTCTCGCGATTTCACACCTTATTCCAATCGAGTGTGCCGAGCGGTTTTTGCACTGGTGTGAATCACGGTTATGCTGTGTGATTTCTGGACCTAATTAAAGTCAAATTCGGTTCGGACTATGCTGGACCAATGGGGGGAAAAGACGTACCCGAACAGGTTGAAAGGAAACAAAAAATGTACACGTCTTTTATTTATAATTGACAGAAAAAGGACGAGAGGCAGACTTATCAATTCTTACCTTTCTAAATCCCGACAGGCACCTTGCACACACACACACTGGGAATGAATCGCACACGTTAAACTCGTACCGAGCAATGTGCAGCTGCGGACTTGAGTTCGTCAGCTTTTGTGTGCAGCTCCTGGGCCGTTCAGGATGCGCAGCTTGCAGAAGGTCCGCAGGACGAGCCGCCGCGTCTTAGTCAGCACAAACGACAATCCAGGTCGAATGAACGATTCAGCGCAGGCGACGACCCAGCTCGGATGAAGCACCACGAGGAACATAGGACGAGAGCAGGAAGGACGAACCAGCACAGAGGACAGCCAGCTCGAAGGACCACGACGAGAGAGGGCAGCGAGAGAGTGAAAAGTGCGATGGACATGGGTTTTTATAATCGGGTGGAAAAGCTTTCTAGAATGTTCCACGGCCTCCCATTGGCCGAGGCAACACTGGTAGATTGCTGGCAAAGTTTGCTGGGGAAGAGTCCAGACCTGATTGGTTGTTTACGTGTTCATGACCTCTCATTGGCTGCTTGCTGGTGACGTGACCGGTTATTTTAGCCACGCCTACCACAGTCGCGGTTGATCACGTGGACTGTGCTTGTAGCCACGCCTCCTTGCACATGAATTGACGTCTTCCTTCAACTATACGAAGGTTTGAAATCTTGCCTAAACACAACGCATATTTGCTTTAATTACTACACAATGTGAAGGGAACTAATCTTTACATTTAATAAGAATTAACTGACTAATGCAGGCTACATGTTGTCGTGTGATTAACTAGAGTGGTGTTGTGTCGTAAAGTTCAGTAAGAAGAATTCAGTAAGGTCCAACTGTTTTATTCAATCCAACATCGAACGCACGTCCCGTTCCAATCCTCTCCACGCTCCGGCCTTTACCCGGAACAACTCCTCCTCCTCTTGGCCACGCCCCCTCTAGCGTACCTTCTATGCATAACACCACATGTTCCCCTTTCTTTAACCATATGCATACCATAACTCAGTGACCAACAATATATATATATATTGTTACAGACGCGGTTTTAGATGTTATTTTACCGAGCGGTGGTGTATTACCGCGTCCGAACAGTTACTCCCCGATTAGAACCCGATCCCGCCCGATTCCACTTGAACGTTGGCCGAATCGCGCTACGCTAAATCAATGAAGGAAAGGACACAACGGCTGGGATAAATGAAACGACACAAGGGGGTACAGTTCTCAAGACCTCCGGAGGAGGATATAATTGGTGATGCAGAAAAGGGGTAGATTACAAGGTAAGAGGTAAAGCACAGAAAAGATGGGCACTTAGACACAGTCTTATCTATCCCCGACAGACCACAGACAAACGGAACAAGACTGACTTACACGGGGATTGATGGCAGGGAAGGACAGGCAGTCGATAGCACAAGGTGCACCTTGGCTCAGGGGCAGAATCAAACACGGTCCGGTCCAGAGATGCGGGGAGGTATTGCAGCGCTCGGAGGTGGTGTCTTCTCTCTCCAAGCTGAGGGCGCATCTGACGTCACCTCCCTCTTCCTGTGCATGCTCAGCGGGGAGTGACACGCCCTCGGCTCGTTGGCCCCGCCCCAGATGGGATCGGTCCGCCGCTTCTATTGGGTGCGGGGGGTTACCGGGCTCCGCCCTTGACGAGGAGCTGACAGCGAGCCCCTGCGTGGTAACCCCGTCGGAGCACATGTTCAATGGCGGCTAACCAAGCCGGAGTGAGGACGCACACTCCCCGCGCCGCCGCCGCTGTTGTTGTTGTTGTTGTTGTTGTACCATGAGGAAGAGCTGCGGGGAGGTATTGGGAGGTCCTAAACTTTCTAACGGTGCCATACAATCACATTCTGGTGCAACGAAGAGTCAGAATTAATGGAAACGAGTCCTTAACTGACATAGACTAAGAATAACTAGCAAGATGTCCTATAGTTGTCTACGTGAGATGCGGTGGACCTGGATGCGACATTTAATGGGGGAAATAGGGGGAGGTCGGGTCTACAGAGTGTTGTTTACAGAAAATGGGACTAGGGAATGGGGGATTGGGGATAGTTGGGAAGTATTGGGGAAATAGGGGAATATTTACAAGCGGATATGGATGGAGGCCAATCTCATATCCGCAACATTGCACCCTTCTCTACCTCGGGGCGTCCCGACCCGATAAATTTTTACTTACTTTAGTGTGGCACTCAGATGTAGTTCCCTCTACTATTAACTCAACCCTGAGTGCGACAGTTTTACAGATGTTCACAAATGAGTAAATATGTCCCCCTGCGACGTTGCACCCTTCTCCTCACAGAAACACACCCACAGGATAACCGAATCGCGGAAAGAATCCTCAAACTAAACATACAGCCGGTAGGGAGCATCATTTATACAAGACTACACTGATATTTACACTACGATCCAGGACCTGTTTTTGGAGGAACACATGCAGATGTTATGCATAGAGAGAGCACGCATGCCAGCATCGATACACCAACCCACGAGTGCCCTGTGGCCCTACGGCCTTTAATAATGTGCAGAGCACCCCATCCAAGCACCAAAAGCACCACCCCATACACACAGTCAGCACCATCCGGTGCACCAATAAAGTGTTCATAGTCACCGGTGGTGTCGCAGCCGGCGGATGTTCTGCCGCTGGTCTTGCCTTCCTGAAGTGCACTTGGCCTTCTGGCTTCTTTCAAAAATAAAGAAAGGCGCCAACCGCGTCCATTTCTAAATTGTGGCCGTCAGGGGGGTCAACTATAAGTGGTTCACCTGTATGGCATAGGTGCCACGTTGACCCATAGGTCCATCAACGGGTGGTGCTTGCCCGCAAAAGAACTGCGGTCCATGGTGGGCGGCCACAAAAATTGCGGTCCATATGGTGTATCGATCCAGGCAGCAAGCAGCGAAAGTACAGGCCCACAACTGCGGAGCCAGCACCTCTCTCTCCTCTCTCTCTGCCCCAAAGCCAGATCCTCGGAGGTGGGAGACAAAAGAAGACAATTGAGTAAGGTGGTAAGGGCGCAAAAGTGCACGCAATACAAGGTAATGCACACTGGGGGCACATGGGAACCAGGTGAGACAGGTACGTTCCTACCGTACGCCCCCCCCCCCACCAGGTAACCTACATTGCCCCTCCCTTACCCCTTACTGTATCCACAAAACACAACACTACCCATAAACATCTACTTTACAAATCAACAAACGTCCCTACCGTCTTCCCCGTTCCTCCCATAAACCAAATTCGTCTTCTCTCCCTCCTAACCAATCAAATTTGCCATTTCCAACTCCCATCAAAATTTGCCATCTCCAATTCATCATCAGTCCCTCCTAAGGAGGGAGAGATGGAATCACCCCAATGTCTTATCCACGTCGTGATGCGTCTCACAAATCCAAACAGCAATTCTTATTTCCTGCAACACAGAACAAAGGAACACAGGTGTGGAGTCATCATCATCACCTCAGGTAAGTGGCTGCATATGGTGCGACAGGTTCATCAATCCTAACTATTTCCTAAATGACTTTAACAACTTTACATTACCCGGGGTCTTTCCCTGCCAATCCATTGGCCAACTTACACTATGGGTTCTAAAAACCAATTCCCATTGACCAAACTGTGGTGCTTCTCAATTTGGGGTCTCACCCCCCCGATTAATCTCCTGGTGCCCTCGCACAATTTCTGGGCTGTGACGTGTAGCTCTCCCAGCAGGTCTACCCACCTGCACACCTCCACCACTGTAGTTGCCACCCGAGCTTACCTGCTCCTCACCTTAACCTAACTAACTGGGGAAGGCCCTCTCGCACTCTCACCCCCTCAGTGCCCTCTCTGGCACGGGCTGCCCGATCCACACCCGGGATCCTCAGGCACCCACTGACACTAACGGCTCCCAGAGCCCACCTGCGGCCTCACCTGGCCGACATCCTCACAGTGGTGGAGTGCCCAAACCAACTACACACACTAACAGGCTACACGCCCAGCCATTTCCACAACACTAATGCACCCATCCACAATACCATTCTGCAACCGCACCACAAATGCCAATATCCAACTACAATTTACCTATACCCTCTACCTAACACTTACACTACCCGCCCCGGGTACTCGTGAAAGGGGTCCACTCTTCCCCCATCCACACCTTCGCACCATGCACACCACTCCGTACCACTTACTCCATGTATTCCACACACCTGTACTTGCACACCTGTGCTCTCATACTTGGTGCCGCCTGCACCCTTCTCTCCCCCAAGCGCATTCGCGCTGATCCACAACACTCACTGCTCCACACACCTGTCCAGTTGCACACCTGTGCAATCACACCTGTTCAACCACACCTGTTCAATCCTCACACACGGCATCATCTCAGCTAACTACTCCCCTCTGAAACTTGCGCTTCCCAGTCGTCCCTTTAAACTATTGCGCTCCCACGTCATTATCATCCATACTAATCTACCTGCGTCCCCACTACAGGTATCAGTCACTAACTAAACCTTAACGTTACCTAATGTCATCTCTAGTCCCTATCAATATAACCTAACCCACCCGGGCTAGTTTCCACTGCCATACACCCCATAACTAGTGCTCCTTTGCCCCACTCTTGTGAGGGATGGTGGATTTGCCATCCCACCACATCGGGGGTCTCTCACTATCAATTTGGCACACCAAATTTCAGCCAATCAAAAATTTTGCCAATCATCTGCCAATCACCGTACCAATCATCAAATTTCGCCTTTTTCTAATTTTGAGTCCAAAACACTATCCTCATCACCCGTCTACTTATTACATCCTCTCGGTGCGCCAATTCACGTCTACAGCCCGGCTTCGTACAGCCGAGCAATGAACGCGGGTCGTTTTGTGCCAGCGGCTGGATACGTCCCGCATTCGGGGCAGGGATGGGGGCTTACCCGGGCCGAGATCCCACGCACCACCTCGGCGTGGAGCCATCCAATGTCCCGATCTCGACCTGCCGGCACGTCTCAATAGAAAGTGGTCGCCATGACGACCCTTCCTATCGGGCTGCCCGCTCCGCCTAGTGGAGCCCGGACGCGGCCGTTCCAAGCGAGGCACAGCGTGGATCGCGTACGGCGGTTCTTTCGAAACCGCCGTGGTTCGGATCCCCGCTGGTCCTCGTGGCACGCGAAGCTGCCCGACGCGCACCGAGGGCCCGATTCGGCTATAAGTCGCTCTAACCGCTAACCCGGTTACCGTCGATGCTTCACCTGCATGCTTACATGCATACGCTACCCCTTTCTTGCTCATACATCCAGCCGTTTCCATGCTCCTCGTCGTACCTTCTCTAACACACCCAGGTACACTCATTCCACTCCCAGCCTTGGTCCCTCATGTCCCTCAATTTGCCTTCCATACTGTTTTCTAACCCCTCTAACCCCTTTTTCATCCCTTCCATTTGATTCTCCTGAACGGCCATTCTGTTTTCTACCCCCATTAACCCCTCCTGTATTTCCCCTAATCTATTGTCTAATCCCTCTATTCTACTCCCTAACCCTCCGATCTGGGCCCCCATGTCCTCCCTCAATTTCTCGCTATTGGACCCCATCCTTTGTTCTCACCGTTGGCTATTGGCCCCCATGTCCTCCCTCAATTTCTCGCTATTGGACCCCATTTGGCCCTCCAATCGCTCACCCTGAGCATCCATCCGGTTCCCCATTACCCCCATTTGGCCCTCCAATCGCTCACCCAATCGCTCACTATCAGCCCTCATTTGCTCACCATTAGCCCTCATATCGTCCTTCTGCAGGTTGAGGGACGCCTGCATTTGCGCCATAAATTGCTCCATGAGGGCCTGCATTTGGGCCATCCCTCCCACTTGTGCAGCGGGTGCGGCCGCCGCAGCCATGTGCGAGGCGCCATTTTGCGAACCTGCCGCCCTCACTGCTTCGCTCTCCTCTTGTTCCTCAATTTGGTCCTGGATCGACCCTGCCTCACTCTCCTCTACCGGAACCCAGCCGTCTTGATCCGCCATAGCGCGACTTTCAAAATTCGGGTTTTTATTTTTGTAAAACAAAATCAAATTTCGCCGTTAATAATTTCGAGCGCGTGAAGCGCGCTTCGGGTCCAATCCCACTTCCCGACACCAATTGTTACAGACGCGGTTTTAGATGTTATTTTACCGAGCGGTGGTGTATTACCGCGTCCGAACAGTTACTCCCCGATTAGAACCCGATCCCGCCCGATTCCACTCGAACGTTGGCCGAATCGCGCTACGCTAAATCAATGAAGGAAAGGACACAATGGCTGGGATAAATGAAACGACACAAGGGGGTACAGTTCTCAAGACCTCCGGAGGAGGATATAATTGGTGATGCAGAAAAGGGGTAGATTACAAGGTAAGAGGTAAAGCACAGAAAAGATGGGTACTTAGACACAGTCTTATCTATCCCCGACAGACCACAGACAAACGGAACAAGACTGACTTACACGGGGATTGATGGCAGGGAAGGACAGGCAGTCGATAGCACAAGGTGCACCTTGGCTCAGGGGCAGAATCAAACACGGTCCGGTCCAGAGATGTGGGGAGGTATTGCAGCGCTCGGAGGTGGCGTCTTCTCTCTCCAAGCTGAGGGCGCATCTGACGTCACCTCCCTCTTCCTGCGCATGCTCAGCGGGGAGTGACACGCCCTCGGCTCGTTGGCCCCGCCCCAGATGGGATCGGTCCACCGCTTCTATTGGGTGCGGGGGGTTACCGGGCTCCGCCCTTGACGAGGAGCTGACAGCGAGCCCCTGCGTGGTAACCCCGTCGGAGCACATGTTCAATGGCGGCTAACCAAGCCGGAGTGAGGACGCACACTCCCCGCGCCGCCGCCGCTGTTGTTGTTGTTGTTGTTGTACCATGAGGAAGAGCTGCGGGGAGGTATTGGGAGGTCCTAAACTTTCTAACGGTGCCATACAATCACATTCTGGTGCAACGAAGAGTCAGAATTAATGGAAACGAGTCCTTAACTGACATAGACTAAGAATAACTAGCAAGATGTCCTATAGTTGTCTACGTGAGATGCGGTGGACCTGGATGCGACATTTAATGGGGGAAATAGGGGGAGGTCGGGTCTACAGAGTGTTGTTTACAGAAAATGGGACTAGGGAATGGGGGATTGGGGATAGTTGGGAAGTATTGGGGAAATAGGGGAATATTTACAAGCGGATATGGATGGAGGCCAATCTCATATCCGCAACAATATATATATGTATATATGTATATATATATATGTATATATATATATATATATATATATATATATATATATATATATATATATATATATATATATATATATATACACACATATATATATAGTTACCTAGAAGATGAAATGGAGTAATACCACAGCATGGATTAACCATAAAACAAGTAATAATAGACATGCAACAGTTTATCATAGCTTCCTTTTCTTACTCTCTAAAAACTTTAGATTACATCATTACATAATCTCATGTCCAGACTAGAGGTCTGCAAACTCTGGCATCCCGACCGACCGGCACAGATTCTGATGTGTCTTGAGCTGGTGGTGCGGTGATGTCAGGAAGGAGTGGTTGCTCGGTATCGTCTCTTTCATTCCCTTGACAGGCAGATGCTAAATGAGAAGCATTCCAGATCCGTCCATCGGACAGTTTGTACGTGTGAGATCCTCTTCGCTCCATAACTTGGAGAGGCGCTGAAAATTTAGATTGTCCCTTTCGGAGGATGCCAGGTTTCCTCATTCGGATGAAGGAGCCACATTCAAAGTTCACATCCTTTGCCCCCCCCCCCCCCGCCGTTTGTGAGTGTACACCTTTTGCTTGTTCTGCTTCTCTTGTACTGTGAGTGCTGTGTCTTGGCGTGATGGTGTGTTGGCCTTTGGCATCTGTAATCCAGATACATGAAGCTTGGTGTGCATCTGTCTCCCATGAAGCAGTTCAGCAGGTGATCGCTGTGTTGTGGCATGTTGGGTTGTCCGGTATGTTTGAAGAAAGTCCGTTGTAAATGTTTTCCAGTTTTTCCCCTCGATGTTAGCAGTGAGAAAGCTCTCTTTTAAGCTTCGATTGAATCGTTCTATTTTTCCATTCGCTTGTGGGTAGTAGACTGCTGACTTTCTGTGTGTAATGTCTCTGTCTTTCAGAAAGGTTTCAAATTCCCGAGAGGTGAATTGTGAACCATTGTCAGATATCAACTCTTTTGGGTTACCTTCTCCGCTGAAGACAGATGACAGGAACTTGATCACTGTAGTGGAAGTGACCTGGGAGGTGAAGGCCATTTCTGGCCATTTGCGAAAGTAATCGATGAGTGTGATAGCGAAACGACAGTCCAGTGGTGCAGAATCGAAGGG
Source organism: Myxine glutinosa (assembly GCF_964187855.1). Classification (NCBI taxonomy): domain Eukaryota; kingdom Metazoa; phylum Chordata; class Myxini; order Myxiniformes; family Myxinidae; genus Myxine; species Myxine glutinosa. Next base: position 95,010,386 of record NC_136266.1, on the reverse strand, counting down.
CCCCACTATGTCGATTGCCAGTTTCTCCCAAGCTGCGTCAGGATAAGGAACCGGTTGCAGTGGTGATGCGTGTGTCACAGCTGTCTTGTCGTGCTGCTGACAAGTACTGCAAGCTTTGATTGCGGACTCTACATGCACGTCCATTCCCGGCCACCAGTACAGATCCTTTAACCGCTGCTTTGTCCTCACTATACCCTGGTGATTGTCATGCGCTAATTTGATGAAATGTGGTTGTAGTGCATCCGGGACAAGAGGCGGTGAGTACCTCTCATCACGCAGTCCTCTTGTAATGACAGTTCATTTTGCAATCTGAAGTAAGGAAGGAGATCAGGATCCAGGCCTTTCGACGTTTTCGGCCAGCACTTTGTAAGCATTTCCCGCAGCTTTGCTTGAACCGGGCAGGAAATACAGGCAGTTTTGAATTCTTCAGCTGTCACAGCAGTGAGGGTTGATTTGAGCGTGACAACCTCAAAATCATCCTCCAGGCTTGGCTCTGAAGTAGGCAGTGGCAGGCGAGACAAGCAATCAGCTGTTGCATTTTCAGAGCTAGGCTTGTACTGAATGTCATATTTAAATGACAGGAGTTGTGCGGACCATCTGGCCACGCGCATTCCAGCTCTTCCCAATCCTTTTGTGGAAAGCAGTGTCGTGAGAGGACTGTGGTCAGTGTGTGAAATGTCTGCCCCAGAGACAAGTCCTCCACTTCTCTGTCGCCCACACGCATCGAAGTGCTTCCTTTTCTCCCGTGGAATATTTTCTTTCTGATTCAGTCAGCGTTCGGGATGCAAATGCGATGGTTTTCTCTGTTTTGTCAGCATGGATTTGGGTCAGGACCGCTCCAAGACCATAATCGGGGGCATCAGTTGTCACTATGGTGTATAGCTCTGGATCAAAAAGAGCGAGAGCTGGACTACTGACAGTCAGTTCTTTAACTGAGTCAAAACTTTGCTGTGCCTTGACTGACCAGGAGAATGTGGATGGTCCCCGTAGTAATTCTCGCAGAGGTTCCATGACCGATGCATAGTTCGGGATGAATTTTGCATACCATGACGTGAGTCCGAGAAAAGAGCGCAAACTCTGCAGGTCTTTCGGTGGGGGTGCTTGTGACACCACAACATGAGCAGGGTCAGGTTTCAGTCCTGTGTGTGACACCACATGTCCTAAAAATGACAACTCCGTCTGTCTGAAGTGGCATTTTGAAAGGTTCAGTTTCAGCCCAGCTGCATCGATGCATTGTCGTACCTCTCTGAGGTTTTTATCATGTGCTTCGGGAGTACCCCCAAAAATGATTATATCGTCTAGGTAACACCGAGCTCCGGGCTGGTTTTTTTAAATGGCAGACATCATCCTCTGGAAACAACTGGGTGCTGAAGCAAGCCCGTAAGGGATTCGTTTGTAGCGAAACAGTCCCTCATGCGTAATGAAGGCAGTGAGGTCCCTGCTGTGCTCATGCAATACAACCTGGTGGTACGCACTTTGCAGATCCAGTGTGGATAAAAGTGGCTCGGAAAACATCTCCTCCATATGTGGAAGAGGATATCCGTCAATCACCACCGATTTATTTGGTTCTCTTAAATCCACACACAGGCGAATCCCTCCGTTTTCTTCATTGTCAGTACCATTTCGGAGTATGGTGTGTACTAACCATGTGTGCCTTCGTTTCGATTTATTCTTCTTTCTGTATTTCTTTACACATACTAAATATTGTAATCAGAAACTCATTGATTAGCAAGAGATCGATGCATCCTTGATATACTGTAGATAGTGTCATCTTTCTCATTTGTGCAGGAAAAAACGATTCCAGCACTTGTGACGCACTTTATATCCTTATCCGTACCAGTGTATATGTGAACATATAGCCTCAGAGTTGGGACGGGACAGCATCCTGTCTATGACAGTCATTAAGCAATTAACAAAGTGCTAAATGTCTAAACGACCATTCTTTTTAGGGTATGAGGCGTAAGGAAGAGCTTCGCATACATATATCACTTGCAGGACAAAGGCATTAGGTCATGTAAATGAACTTTAACAACGTTTTCTCTTTTGTTTTAGCTAAGTTTTTATGTTTTTTAAAAACATTATTGATGAGCAGTGCTTCAGTACACACATTAGCATGTGCAGGGGACGGGGTTTTGTAATCACGTCTGTGGGTGTCTGTCCATTTGTCTGTCTGTGTGTGTCTGTCTGGGCCCTAACTTTTTTACCATTTGAGTTTTGTCATAAAATTTTCACCAAAGCTTTATTATGAAAAAACGGAGAAGGGAAATGAATGATTTTGTCAAAAGGTCAAAAGGCAGCGTCACATTAAATCATCAATTTTCATCCGATTGACCTGAAATTTTAAGAATTTGCATATTGGGTCACTGAATTGGTTCGCCAATAAAAAGGTAGATTTATTTTTATTTTTTTTATTTTTTTAGATCAAAAGGTCAATGTTGCGTACAATCACCAATTTTCACCCAATTTACCTGAAATTTATAGAATTTTGCATATCGGGTCACTGAATTGGTTCACTAATCAAAAGGTAGGAGTCTATTGAGTTTTTAGATCAAAAGATCAAAGGTCAAGGTTGCATGAAATCATCAATTTTCATGCATTCACCTGAAATTTTAAGAATTTGTATATTGGGTCAAATAATTGCTTCACCAATCAAAAGCTAGAAGCTAATTTTTTGTTAGATCAAAAGCTCAAAGGTCAAGGCTGGATAAAATCATCAATTTTAAATTTGTATTTTTTTTAAAAACTGTTTTCGTTATTTTTATCATATGGAAGAAGAAGACGTCTGAATAGAAACAGATGCGGGGACGGGCTTTGCATTTTCAGATGCTTTCTAGTTGATATCTGTGACACCATTTACCTGTTTGGCATACACACCTGAGCAATCAGCTCAAGATATACAATGATCCCAAGTTTAAATCCCGTATATGAATAGATCCAACACATCAAGTGACAGATTTTGTGCTATTTCTGGATATTGGTTAGCATTGTGTCGATGACCCCTATTCTTCAAATAAAACGAATCCTTCAATGTCCTTGTCCAACTTGCGGAATTTGTACAAGCTGCTTCACGAGCACAGTAAGCATTTCAATCCCAAATGCTAAATGTTTGGGCATTTAAATGTTTCAAAAATTGAATGCTAATTCACAACATTAATATATGTACTCTTATCCTCATAAATGAATGAAGATTTAAAGTTTTTATTCAACGACTGTGCTTGTTGTGCCTTTACAACTAACAGATAAAAACTACGATTATACTTTCATAATTTGGTTTCAGGAATGGGAACTCAAATTGAACATGACAAAAATAAAATCTAAGCTGGAGTGCACTTGGATAAATTAGGCAGTGTTAGGCCTAACAGCACGGGCCTTCAAGTCCATGTGAACAAGCGTAACTAACGAACCATCGTGGCGGAACCACCTGGGAAGCGCGAGGTCCACCTGAGAACCCCTTCTGGTCCATCCCGAGAGGATGGGGAATTCAAACTGGAGAATTAGTGTAGAGAGAGAAAGAGAGTGTATGCGGGTTGCCCCCTCACCACCAGTGGGCTGGTAGGGGCTTGTCGGGGCGTGATGTGCTGGGTGTTAATGAGCTGGCCGAGGGTCTCGTTAGTTGGTCGGGTGAGTGGCCGCGGCCATAGCGACACGGAGGAGGTGCGAACGCACTGCGGACGTTTCTCCTAATGAGCAGAACGTCCCTCCTTGTTAGAAGCTGCCTGCCTGCTATTATAAGGGGAGCCTGTCTTCTTCCTGCTGCTGCTGCTTTTTCAGTCTTGTTTCTCCTCCAACGTCCGATCTTGCCACCAGGAGTTGGGAAGAATCTGTTTGACATTGTTCTATGTCATGTCACCCTGACACCTTTTTGTTCACCTTTTCTCTCTCTCTCTCTCTCTCTCTCTCTCTCTCTCTCTCTCTCTCTCTCTCTCTCTCTCTGTCTCTGTGTCTGTCTCTGTCTCTCTCTCTCTCTCTCTCTCTGTGTGTGTCTCTCTCTCTCTCTTTCCCTTCCGTAGGCGTTACATTCCTGTACCTGACTTTTGCGGAAAAGTTGTATGTTATTCAATAGTATTTCAATGCGTAAACTACTATTCCCCCCCCCCCCCCCAATACATTTCAAGTTGTCTCCAGTTGTGGAAGCTTCTCTGCGCTATCATGATTGGAGAATGGCGTTGAGACGATGGTTCTGGTGCTGGAACCACAAGGCCAGCGTTCACTCGTATGGCTGACTGCTGTGTTGTGTTGCTCGTTTCAACAGGAGACTCCATCATCAGGGTTCGTCGTTATTGCATCGATGTACATTATACTTTGATGTCTTGTCCAACACAGACATAAGTACAGACCAGAGTAGACAAACGACCTTTCCAGCACCTGAACCATTCATTTAAAAAAATCTGTTCCACTTGTTTGAGTGTTGTCAAATAATCATCATAGCAAAAAGATAAAAGCGGACAATTGTTAGTGTAATAGTGTTATGTCTGGGGGTAAAGCAATGTCTAGAGCCAGGTAGATCTGTATAGGTAGGTATTCGACTGTCGCGATAGGGAATCTACCTGTAATAAGTTCTTCATGTTTAGGCGTTTGTCGGGATAATATGCATGATTGTGGATCTACCAGGAGATTCGAGTGTTAAGTAGTTAGGGATTAAAGATAACGCTGCTGTGAGTCCAACCTGGTCATCAAACCTTTGTCCATTATGGCACTGCAAACCACATAAACATTAGTTAGGACCTTTAGTACAACACTAAATGACGCCCATCCCCCCTGTAATGACTAAGGAAGAAATCAGGCTGGAACACCGCCACAATCGGCCGCCACCATTTACACCTCCGAAAGGCCTACCCACCTCGCATAGCACGTGCTATAACACAAGGACCACAGGGTCGAGGAGTGGGGAGAGTTGCAGTGGTGCAGTGGGAGTGCCCCTGGACGAGCCGGCGAGTCGTGGGAGGCTCTGATTGGCTGAGCAGGGCGCCAATGTGACGTCATCGGCCAGGGATATTATCGAGGGTCAGACGCCATTTTAGAGAGTCGAGTTGAGTGTAGTTGAGAGAGAGCAGTTGGTTCGAGAGAGAGAGACGGAGAGTCTTCGAGAGAGCTCTCTTTTTGCCCTTCCTTTGTGCTTGGACGTTATTCGTTTTTCTTCCTGCTTGACTCTTGGAGATTGGAGTCAGAGAGAGATTCCCAACCCTGGCAGTTTGCAGTTGACCAGTTCGGTTCGCAGTTCATGGCTTGAGTTGGCACCCTCGGTGCGATCCCGAGTTTGGAGAGTCCTGTCCCTGGTCGAGTGGAGAGTTGCAGCTCGAGCAGCTTTAGTCCAGGCCGGCAGCCCGAGTGGAGTTTGCTTGCTTTGTGCAGCCCTGCGTTGGACCTTTGGAGTGAGGGAGCTCGTGGTGTGCCGTTGAACCGACGAGGCCTGGTGGCGCTCGGAGGCGGACGGAGAGGGCCGTTGGGCATGTTACACTGAAGACGACTAGAGCCAGATAAGCCCGAGCTCCGCGTTTACACTTTACATGACGAGACATTTTATTTCGTATTCATATTCCCTCATCTGTATCTGAAGTGTGTGTGGGGACATCCCAATTAGGACATTTTATTACCGGCGCGTGCTTTTTCACTGTCTTTGCTTTTCATTAATAAATCCTTATATTATTTTTGTACATATACCTGAACGCAGTTTCCTGTTTGATTGTATTAGATAAGGCTGCGCGGCTCTCGTCGTTCCCCTCCATCCTGCGCGCTTTGCGTTTTGGAATCCGCTATTGAGTTTTCGCCTCAGGAGTTTAAAGCCTCGTAATCGGCCTCCGCAACTCTGGTGTTAATCAGAGTTGCGTGACATTTGGTGTCAGGAGTGGGATTCGAACCCGTCGGACAATTTTTTTTGTCCACGGCGAGACATTGACATGGTCGGGCGTACACTGCACCTGACGTTCAAACGCAAATTTTTTTATAGTCGAGGCGGAGAAATTTAATAATCAATTGGGCATACAGAGCGCGATATCGCGTCTTCGTCAAATTTAAATTGTGTTTCTGGAATTAAAATAAACTAGGGCATGCCCGTACTATATTTATATCTAAAATTATATCCCCCCCCCTCTATTTACATGAAATGGTTTGGTCCAAAGCGAACGGCTTGCGAGTGGTGACAATCCCCCCCCTCTATTTACATGCAATGGTTTGGTCCAAAGCGAACGGCTTCCGGAGTTTGGTAAAGAAATCGCCATCGCGTGCACAAACGCGCAGGAAAGCGAATGAATCGCAAATTCGTTTTTATTAGTTGTAAAACATAGTTTAACGCCAACATAGTTTGCAAACGTGAAATAAATGAATACGCTCTCAAATGTGCCATCCGAGGCAGAGTGTGCCCGCCACGTTCGGCACACGCGATCGTTCGCTGCTCTCTGATTGGTTGAATCGTTTTTTGGACATAGCTCGGTAAGTAATTGTCCGATTAATATGAAACCTTGAAAAGGCACATCCTCGGGTCCCCAGCAATATACCTGGCAAGTTAAAAGTATATCGGACCCGTGGTTGTCGAGAAACAGCGGTCACAGACAAACGTACAGACAGACAGACAGAGATTACTGGAATTATAGATAGATACACGCGTGGGAAACAATCTTCCGGAAAGCGGTTGTCGGAGATTGACGATATGGAGGTGCGTAGCGAGGCTTCCGTCAGCGTAGGGAGTGAGCCGGAAATAGGGGAACTAGATGTAGAGGTGAGCCTTGGAACCTCCCCCGTCCCGAGCACCAACTTACCCCCCTCCCCTACCGGGGAGTCGGGAGCAGTAGGAGCGGCCCCGATAGATCTCTAGACCATAGTAAATTTATTAAATGCTCAGAGGGCCGATAGTGAGCGATTGGGAAAGCAGATGGGAGACATGAAAAATGAATTAAAGGGAGACATGAATGCACAGGGTGAGCGATTGGGATATCAAATTGGGGGATTGAGTAAGGAGATGGGAGAAATGAGGGCCGATAGTGAGCGAATGGAAACCAAAATGGAGTCGCAGGGGAATGAATTGAGGGAAGGAATGAAGGGAATGAGTGACAGTTTGAAGGAACAAACGAGTGAATTGAGGAAAGGACGAACGAATGGTGCTAACGGGGCACAGGAGAAGCCAAAGGTGGCAGGGTTTGAATCTGAACGGGGGGGAAGGCAAATTGGGAATTGCACCGGGAATGGCAAAATTGGGAATTGCAGCGGGAACGGAATGTGTAGAGGTGAATGGGGAATGCCTACAGGTGAATGGGGAATGTGTACAGGTGAGCGTGGAGTGCCCACAGGTAAATGGGGAGACTGCAGGTGCACAGGTGAGCGTGGAGTGCCCACAGGTAAATGGGGAAGACCTGATTGTGGCATGTGAACAGGTGGATGGGGAATGTGCACAGGTGAGCGAGGAATGTAAAAATTGTAATGGGGAATGTTTCCCACATTCTGGCCTGGTTGTTTGTCGGGACGGGTGGATGCCACAACACCCCAACCGGGGGATGGATTTGGAATTGTGCAGCACCAGGGCGGTGGTGCGGAGCAAGAGGGGGTAAAGTTTTTGGGGGTCCGTGCAATAGAGCCAGATCGGGTATTTATTGGGGATATTGATGAAAGCCTGTCGGTGCCAGAAATGGTTTGTGATGAGGATGGGGATGATTATGAGGATGATTTGATTCAGCGGCTGGGGACCTGGGACAGTCCCATGGAGGTAGAGCTTGACCAAGCCCAAAGGAGTCTGGGTAATGAGGTGAGTTGGTCCGAGGAGGTGGTTGGAATGATGGAGGGGATGCTCACCGAACACTACGATTTGGCAACGGAGGTTCCAAAATTGGACAACCAGTTGGGGGAGTGTGTTGGCTCCGTACTGGATTTGGACCTTGGAGATGGATCGGGAGATCGAGCCTCTGACGATTTGGTCCCCGTAGGGATTTGGACCAGCTGCAGGGAGGGGCAGAACAACCAGTGGTAGAGGTTGTTATCTGCAGCTGTGGTGATTGGTCATCTGGAGCCAAAATTTCTAAAAGAAAAAGAAAATTACATTTAAATGGGAAACGGATTTGGAACAGCCATGGTTGGAGTTGGTCCCCGGGCTGCGGAATTTGGACATGGGGAGGTCATGGGTGATGGCCTCGGGCAAAAGTTGCCCCTTTCAAAATTTGGGGATGCCAGCCAGCTGGGGGGCTGTGCTGGCGAGATTTGGACGTGGGGTCCAGCCATGGGTGGCATGGTACGACCTGGGTCCCACGGGGGGTCTGGTGGAGCGTGGCGTCCCTTGTCCGTCGGGGCGCCGTCCGAGCTGGTGGCTTGGGCCGACAGGGTCACCGGACCCTGGTGGGGGTTAAGACCTTCAGGGGGTACGAGGTGGTTTCTCAAGCCTGGGATGGCAGATATTGAGGACCACTAGGGGGAGGTGTTGTGGGTCGCGCTTTGGTGGTGTCACCACGGACGGCCAACTTGGGCCTGATGTAGTGACCACCCGGGCATGTGGCCTGACACCCTCTCCCTGGGACTCTGGGACAGCCAGCATGTGGTGACCTGACATGTTGTGTTGGTCTATGGACGCAGGTCAAACCGAATGGACAGGGATGGAGATAGCCTGCCGGACAACCATTGGGGCATCTGTGGAACCTTGATGGTGTGAGAGTGACCTTCCACAGATGTTCCGTTATGATTTATGGACTCTCGGTTTGGGAAGGGAGCCATGGGGGTGTGATCAGGAATGTGTAACGAGCCGAGCATATGGGCCATGCTCGGCTGGCATGTGTATGGCAAAGCATCTTTCTTTGGTTGAGATTAGTGAATTGTGACAAATGTTTGGCATGGGTAATCTGGGGTTAGATGTAAATTAAGGGGTGAATTTTGTGAAGAGAAATGGTGGACACTGTACAGTGACTCCATTATTGATCCAAGTGTGTAGACCAAAGTGTTGGAGGCTGTGATAAAATTAATAGGGTAGCAAGACAGCCTTCAACTGGTTGCGGGGGCAACTGTGCTGATATTTGGGACGCGGGATCATGGGGATGCAGTTGTGTAGTTAAGGGTCAACGTGGTGCTATGGGTGTCCAAGGTGTGTGGACCATGTCTTCTGGGTGGGTCTCCTGGTGGAGCATGGCTGTTGACTGGACCTTGGTGTGGTCAAGTGTGGGTGAGCACTGGGGGGCTGCGGTTCTGTGGACTGGGGGACGAGAGGGCGGCGTAGGTGACGTGAGGGGAATGCCACGCACTGCGACCGTCTCCCCCAGGGCCGAGGTTGTGTGTGCGGTAGTATGTGTTGTGGCAGCAAGTGCTCACCACATTGGCCAGCTGGGGCTGGTGCAGCTGTGTTCCTCGCAAGGGGGCCGAAGGATGGATGGTGGGTCGCACCCTTGTGGACACTCATGGGCCATGTTGGCGTTTTGACTGCTCACCTTGTCCTGATGACCCTTGCACGGTAGAGGTGCAGAGCTGTCGTGGCCACAGGTAGTTGTGTAGTGATGATCACCATTGGATGCGGATCCACATACCTGCCAGTATAGTGGGGACAAAAGAGAAATTTGGAGAGATTTGGTAGGCCCAATGTGAAATTTTGGGATTTGTGTGGGTGGATGGCACTTTGGACCTGACCAACCTTAGTTACCTGTACATCAAGGTAGAGGTAAGGCCTTGAGGAGTACTGTCCCAGGCTTCAGGACTTGCTTGTGAAATTTTGGGGACATGTAATTTGGAGTTGGGAGGCGGGTGAGAGTGACGACATGGCCGGTGAGGGGATGGAATGGGGGCCACACAGTGTCTTGTGAGTGGCGTATGTTTTTGTGTAGTGGTTATGTGTTTTGATGTGGTCGTGAGAATGGAAACTGGAGAGGGAGTGATGATTATTGGAGGACGTGTGATGATTATTGAGTTTGGAAATGTGTATTGGTGAACTGTGAACTGGGGGATTTCACATGTAGCAGGCCATGGCAAACCTTTGTAACATCTTTTGAACCATTTCTATGAATTGTGCAGAGTTGTGTTGAGAATTGAATGGCAGCGGGGGAGGAAGTGTGTTTTGGGGTCTTGTGGGTGGGGAAGGTGTGTGTGTCCGCAGGTACGGATCAAGCTCTGAGGAGCGATGCCTGCAGCCCCCCTCTGCGGCAATTACCCCTGGCAGCCGGTGGTAACTGGAAATTGGAGCTCGTCGGTGGAGGGTCTGGTTGGGCGCCGCAGGGTGAGGAAGTCCCCCGGTGACCCGTGTTGCTGCGCTGAAGCAGGAGGCCGCGGAGGAGCCTGGTGTGTGTTGAGACCCTCACCGGCGAGGTAACGGCGGAAAGGGGCTGTTGGGCTGTCACGAGTGTCACGGGGCCAAGAGGTAAAAGGGGGGGGGGGGCAATTAACTTGTAAGTCAGTTGACTTGTTTTTGGGACTGTGGGCACCACAGCCTGAAGTGCCCCCACCATCTTTTTGTGCGGTACCTCCCCGCTGCCTAGTTGAGGAATGCACACACACATGTATATGACAGCAATGCCATGGTTCTGCAGGGGGGTGTATTGTGTAAGTGCTTTGTTGATTTTTGAAATGTAGTGATGATTTATGGATTGAGAATGCGTGGATAAGGGGTTTGTGTTGAATGAATGTGGGCGAAATCCACCAAGCCATGTCACTCACCTGCAACATCTGGACAGGGCCCGTGGAAATCTAGGGGGTGCATTGGGGATGGCCCCACAGGTAAGGTTGTGTCTTGTGGCATCCACCGGGGGACGCGGTCTGTAGATTGGGGTATGTAAAAATGTTTATGGAGTTTTTGAATTTTGTAAGTTGGTAAGTTTTGTGGTTAAGTTAGCGTTGTGTGTTGTTTGCTTCCTCCCTCCGCAGGAGCAATGAAGACCATTGTAAATATTTGATTGCATGATGGTTAAGGGCTTTAGCATGTTAAGGAAGTGTCGGTAGGTAGTCCGACTCACTTCCCACAGCTTTTCCTGATTTATTTCATAGGTTAATTAGGTGTGTGACAGTAAGTGTTAAGGCTGGAATGGTAGTGCCTGCAGTGAACCTTGCAGGAGCTACGGTTCCAGGGGGGGGGGGGCTGGGGGGGCTGTGTTATGTCTGGGGGTAAAGCAATATCTAGAGCCAGGTAGATCTGTATAGATAGGTATTCGACTGTTGCGATAGGGAATCTACCTGTAATAAGTTCTTCATGTTTAGGCGTTTGTCGGGATAAGATGTATGATTGTGGATCTACCAGGAGATTCGAGTGTTAAGTAGTTAGGGATTAAAGATAACGCCCCTGTGAGTCCAACCTGGTCAACAAACCTTTGTCCATTATGGCACTGCAAACCACATAAACATTAGTTAGGACCTTTAGTACAATACTAAATGACACCCTTCCCCCCTGACATGACTTAGGAAGAAATCAGGCTGGAACACTGCCACAATGGGCCGCCACCATTTACACCTCCGAAAGGCCTACCCACCTCGCATAGCACGTGCTGTAACACAAGGACCACGGGATCGAGGAGTGGGGAGAGTTGCAGTGGTGCAGTGGGCGTGCCCCTGGACGAGCCGGCGAGTCGTGGGAGGCTCTGATTGGCTGAGCAGGGCGCCAATGTTACGTCATCGGCCAGGTATATTATCAAGGGTCAGACGCCATTTTAGAGAGTCGAGTTGAGTGCAGTTGAGAGAGAGCAGTTGGTTCGAGAGAGAGAGAGAGACGGAGAGTCTTCGAGAGAGCTCTCTTTTTGCCCTTCCTTCGTGCTTGGACGTCATTCGTTTTTCTTCCTGCTTGACTCTTGGAGATTGGAGTCAGAGAGAGATTCCCAACCATGGCAGTTTGCAGTTGACCAGTTCGGTTCGCAGTTCATGGCTTGAGTTGGCACCCCCGGTGCGATCCTGAGTTTGGAGAGTCCTGTCCCTGGTCGAGTGGAGAGTTGCAGCTCGAGCAGCTTTAGTCCCGGCCGGCAGCCCGAGTGGAGTTCGCTTGCTTTGTGCAGCCCTGCGTTGGACCTTTGGAGCGAGGGAGCTCGTGGTGTGCTGTTGAACCGACGAGGCCTGGTGGCGCTCGGAGGCGGACGGAGAGGGCCGCGGGGCCGTGTTACACTGAAGACGACTAGAGCCAGATAAGCCTGATCTCCACATTTACACTTGACATGACGAGACATTTTATTTCGTATTCATATTCCCTCGTCTGTATCTGAAGTGTGTGTGGGGACGTCCCGATTAGGACATTTTATTACCGGCACATGCTTTTTCACTGTCTTTGCTTTTCATTAATAAATCCTTATATTATTTTTGTACATATACCTGAACGCCGTTTCCTGTTTTATTGTATTAGATAAGGCTGCGGGGCTCTCGTCATTCCCCTCCATCCTGCGCGCTTTGGGTTTTGGAATCCGCTATTGAGTTTTCGCCTCGGGAGTTTAAAGCCTCGTAATCGGCCTCCGCAACTCTGGTGTTAATTGAAGTTGCGTGACAATAGTTTGATATTGATGCTTGTTTGGAATTGTTGTTTAATGGTTTAGAAAATGACAGACTACAACAATTGATTAGAACAGAGGAATTTTAATTGGTTTTAAAATCAATGGTTTCTAATATCATTTTATAATCTATTGGTCTTTTCTTTGTCTGCTGAATCAAATGTGTGTTCTGCTTTTCAACTATTCTCCCGACAAGCCAGCTGAGGGCTTGGAAAAAGAATATTGACTTCATCAGCTTGAGGAGGTTCAAGCCCAAACAACGTGAGCGCAGGGAAGCGGGTAGTGGGGGGTGGCAGGCATTGGATATGTCCTTCACGGGAAGCAGATCCACCCAGGCATGGAGAGTGATATCCCCACGCAAGATATATTGGGCACGGGAAGAGGTAATGGGTGGTGGGGGGAAGGAGAGACGAGGGGGTGGAGGGGTGACGGGGGGATGGGATAGACAGTTCAACAGGTTGGAGGAAAGTGAAGCTGAGCCAGCCGTCACCAAACAGGCCCAATCCTGGAAATACTTCTGGTCAACTTGGAATTCAAAGAGAAGGCGAGAGGTTGTTATAGAGAAGATGAAGGAGTTTGGGGCCAAGAGAGTTGACATGTTAAAGAGCTCCTGATAAAGCATCTTCGAGACATCTGTGGTGCATCAAATTCACCTCCTGAGGAACCTCAAGGGCTATTCCAACTGTTCCTCCAATTCCAGGCCCTGGAAACTGTAAGATTAAAAACTTTTTTCCTTCATCATGTCATTGATTGCCCTTAATACCCCGTTCTCACTTGAACGATTTTCTACGCGAATGCCATGTGACTACCAAATCGCACAGGGCGTATGGGAGTCGCACGGCAGTCTGTTGATTATTCGCACAGCTTGTGGGGGTGTTGTGTGTATTCACTGGTAATTCGGACGGGTCGCATGCCTGTGCGAGTTTTTTCAACTGTTGAAAATTTCCATACGGCTGTCGCACGTTTCGCATAGTTCGCATTGGTCGCATCGGGATCGCGCGGATCGAACGGTGCTTGTACGGCGGACGCACTGCGCTCTGATTGGTTGTACGGCGGTTGTACCACATGCGCACAGGTCGTACGTGACTTCAACAAAAATCGCACGGCGCTTGCGCATGACTCATTGAGGTTGTACGGTAGTCGCACGGTAGTCGCACGGCAGTCACACGCAACTTGAACCGTTATCAGGGAGGAAAAGTCGCACGAGAGTTTAAAGGCAGTTGTACAAGTGAGACTGCGCGGAAAAAAAACAGGGAAATTCGTACGGAAATCGCACGGCTGTACGATTTTTTAGTCGCAAAACAAACAGTTGAACAAAAAATCGTTCAAGTGACAACAGGCCTTATCCCTCCAAAATCCCATTAGCTAGAAAAAGCTCAGATACTTTGTTCTTGTGGAGCCGTGGTTCTTAACCTGGGTTCGACCGAACCCCAGGGGTTCAGTGAGCCAGTCTCAGGGGTTTGGCGGAGGTCCTCCGAAACGCATTGCAATTTTTTTTTTTTTTTTTTTTTTAGTTTTGTATCAATTTTGAATCTATGTGTAATTACGCTTATTATTAATATTATTATTATTTTGCTATGTATGTTATGAACGAATGGAAATGTTATTTGTAATTGTATTCCCATCCCATTCATGGTTTCTCTGGTCTGTGTTTAAGATAAGTTGTTTCACACTGACTGTAGTAAGTTGAATCAATGAGCAACTTGCTAGTTATTCTGTTGATGGTGCTTACTTGCTTACTTACTTACTGGATTTGGAACTTTGCAGGTGTTCGGAAATTCCAGTGAATAGCATCGATTAGCTTGCCGTGTGCCGTGCGTCATTTGTCGCGCCATACTTTGGAGTTACTGATTAATTGAAAAGTAAGTTGGAAATGTTTGTGGATATGCAGGGCGGGTTCAGAGTTATATTAAAGTCAAAAGTGGCTGGTGATTATAAAATATGATTGAATTACTCAGAAAATTAGGTGGAGGTGATATAACTCCTTTGGTCGCAATTCAAAACTAACAATTCGCAGTTTTCTATGTAATATTATAATGGGATTTGAGGTGACATAGAGTTGAGTAGATAATAAATCCCATCATCATAACTATAAGTTATGTTTTCTTCGTTAAAATTTCTCAGTTTTCAGAGGGGTACTGATTATATTTAAGCATGGTCCTTTTTAAATTTTTGTCATTTAATTATTTGCCTGAATTCAATTAAGATCAGTTTGTTACTTTTTTTTTGTTGTTGCAGTATGTCGAGCAAAAAATGGAAGTGGTCGGAGGATTACGTGCGGTACGGGTTCACGTGTTTGACGGAATGGGATGGAAGTCAGCGTCCTCAATGCATGCTTTGCAATGTCAAGTTGAGCAACTCCAGCCTAGCACCAGCAAAACTATGGGAACACTTTAAAAAATTGCACGGCGAGGAGCAGTTCAAAGACGCAACGCTGGATGAATTCAAATTGAAGAGAGTCCGATTCGACACAAGTGCTACCTTGCCCACTCTCGGCTTCGTTCCAATTGACAAACCGATCCTCACTGCATCGTATGAAGTTGTGTACCTGATCGCAAAGCAGGGCAAACCGCACACCGTTGGCGAGACACTCATCAAACCGGCCGCGTTGAAGATGGCCAACATCATGCTGGGAAAAGCTGCTGAAAATAAGTTGTCTCTCGTTCCACTCTCAAATGACACCATCAGATGCAGAATCGACGACATGAGCGACGACATGAGCGACGACATCCTCGCCCAGGTAGTTGCAGATTTAGTCGCGAGCCCGACGAAATTCAGCCTTCAACTCGACGAGACCACCGACGTTTCGAATTTGAGCCAGTTCATCTTATTTGTGCGTTATGTCAAAGGAGACGAGATCAAGGAAGACTTTCTGTTCTGCAAGCCTCTCACAACAACGACGAAGGCAGCTGACGTGAAGAAGCTTGTGGATGACTTCTTCAGAAGCAACGGCCTCTCGTGGAACATGGTGTCTGCAGTTTGCTCGGACGGAGCTCCAGCCATGCTGGGATGCAACTCCGGTTTTGGAGCGCTGGTGAAGGCCGATGCACCACACATCATCGTCACGCACTGCGTCCTGCACAGACATGCGCTGGCATCAAAAACCCTGCCTCCAAAACTGGCCAAAGTTCTGAAAATCGTCGTTGAAACTGTGAATTACGTGCAAAGCTGAGAAAGCTCTGAATCATCACATCTTCAAAGAGCTGTGCAATGAAATCGGCTCTGAATTCGAAGTCTTCTCTGAATGAAATCTACCACTCTACTCGATGTCTACTCGATGGTTACGGCCTCACGAGGGAAGGTAGTGAGCCGTGTTTTTGCCTTGCGTGTAGAATTAGCCCTGTTTTGCGAGAACACCAGCATTGCCATGCAACGCACTTCCAAGAGTCAGAGTTCATCCTCGCCTTGGCATACTTGGCTGACATTTTTGACGCACTCAATCATCTCAATTGCCAGATGCAGGGCGGTGGAGTGAATGTCATCGAATCTGAAGAAAAGCTGAGCGCTTTCTGAAAGAAGTTACCGTTGTGAAGGCGGCGAACAGAGAACGACAACTTCGCGAACTTTTCGCTACTGGACGAGTGCGTGAGCGGGATCGAAGATGAGTCTGAAGTTGGAGGCACTGCTGTACCGGGGGAGCTGAAGCAAGCGATTGCCACGCACTTGGATGAGCTGGGTAAGTCATTCGACGGCTACTTCCCCGACCAAGAGCAATACGCAGCATGGGTGCGGCAGCCGTTTACTTTCGACGTTGCAAAGGCAGATGTCAACGACCAATACCTCAACGACCTCATCGAACTTCAGCAGAGCCAGACTCAACAACAACTCTTCGGCACAACAACGCTCTCAACATTTTGGTGCCGCCAAATGGAAGGGTATCCTCACATCACTAAAATTGCCCTTGAGATCCTCATGCCGTTCGTTACAACGTATCTCTGCGAGCATGCGTTTTCGAAACTGGTGGACATTAAAACAAAGAAAAGGAGCAGGCTTGCATGCGAAAATGATTTGAGGGTGGCCCTTGCCAAAACAAAACCACGCATTTCCCAGATCGCCTCCCAAAAAGAAAAACAGAAAACGCATTAAGATGCAATTCTTCTTAATTTTTTGGTCAAATTTGAGGGGTTCCGCGAGTGTTCGGTGGGTTTCGTTAGGGTTCGGCACCTTTAAAAAGGTTAAGAACCACTGTTGTAGAGGGAGACTCAGGTTTAAATTCCTCTTATTTTCTCTTTTTGGTGTCCTTGTGTCTGTATTTTGTGTACATGTTATGTATGTTGGTTGATATCTCCATATGCAGGTTTTATAAGGTGGTATGGAGCCCTCACAGATCTCTAAGTATCCACCTTAATGTGTGTGTGTGTGTGTGTGTGTGTGTGTGTGTGTGTGTGTGTGTGTGTGTGTGTGTGTGTGTGTGTGTGTGCGTGCGTGCGTGCGCGTGTGTTTATATATATATATTTGAATTTTTTTTGCATATATATATATATATTGTTACAGATCGCGGTTAAGATGTTATAGACCGAGCGGTGGTGTAAAACCGCGACCTAACAAGACTCACCCGATTCACCCAGACTTTGGCCGTATCGCACCCTAGCTGCTCAATGAGGGAAAAGACAGAAACGACGCAATGCAAGAGGAAAAGGGAAGACAAAAAAGGTTTGAAATACTACTACATTTATTCCTACTATTTGCACACAAGCAAAAAGAAATAATTACGTTTATTTACAAGCACAAGACGCAGGTGACACAGTGCAAATTTAGCTTACCTACAGACTTAATTAAATACCCAGGGACAGAACAAACAAAACGCTGACTCACGCGGGGAATTGCTGAGTGGCAGGATGTGGATGGCTGGAGGGGGAGGGAGGTCCAAGGGGGGTCATGCAGCACAACCGGCGCGTTCAGCAGCCGCCGTTCCTCTTCGGCCCTGCTCCAAACCGCCATTCAGGCCCCCTTTGGCGGTTGGGTGGTCTGGCTGCTGCGGCCGCCGTCCGCTGCGTTCCCCGGACTTGTCTGGTCCAAACCCTCAACTCTGTCGTGTTTCTCTCACTCCTCACCACCGACTCCTCACCGCAACCAACTGACCACCGACTCCTTTTGCAACCAACTTCCGCAACCAACAACCTTGCAACCAACTCCTGCAACCAACTCTTCTCTCTCAACAACCCTTCTCTCCTTGACCACTTCCGTTTTGCGCCTTTTATAGCGCCTCCAGCGATTACGCCCCCGGCGCTTTGGACACGCCCATCGGGGGTGCCCACCTCGGCCCTGGTTGGTCGCGCGACCCTCGGGCTCCGCCCTGGATGACGACGGGCGGCCGCGCCCCTCCTCCCCTCTGACGAGGTGGAGACACGCCTTTCTTCTCCGACTCAAAGCCCATGGTCAATGGCGGTTATTGGAGGGGAGGTAATATGAGGTCAATGGTGGTTATTGGAGGGGAGGTAATATGAGCAATCGAGGCTCGGCAATGACGAGAGGGGATGTAATATGAGGTCAATGGAGGTTTTTGGAGGGGAGGGAAAGGGAGATTTTTGGGGATGGGAAGGAAAGGGGGTCTATTCTCTTTCACTGGTGCAATGGAGTATTTCAATTAATGGGAGACACAGCCTTATCCTAAAACACAGAATAAGATAAAACTATCGAACATGGATATTCTATGATTGGCTGACGTGTATGCTTGTGGACTATGGGACGCCCTTTTGATCTTTACACAGCTCCGGAGGCAGGAGGCACAGAATAACAACAACAATAATAATAATTCACACCAATTTACCACAATACACATAATCAAAAAAAAATACAGTCCTCATCTCCGCAACACTGCACCCTCCTCCTCTTAGGCACGTCCCGGGCCTACAACTTTTATTTAGTGTGACACGTAGGTGTAGTTCCCTCTATTTTTAACCTGACCCTGAGTGCGACAGTTTTAAACCATAAATAAATGTGTCCCGCTGCTCCATTGCACCCTGCCTAACAGACTTACGCCCACAGTTAACCGAATTGCGGAATGGTCTTCAAACTACACACTGACGGTGGGAAGCATTATTTACACTGACGCTAATTTTATTTACAAAACTAACCCAGGACCTGTAATTGTTCTTTCTGGGGGGAGACAGTCTGCTCTGCATCGACGCACCATTAAAAGCACCCAAAAACGCACCAATACACACCCAAGCACCAATCGGTGCAGTCACCATAGTTCATCAGTGTTCCATAAAAATAAACCAACAACCCCTAACCCTGCAGGTGATCTCTTGCTCTTCGGCTCCCTCTGCTGGTTATTATTATTTGTCTTCCAGATGTTGTCATTCTCTTTTGCTTTGCTTACTGGCGGCCTATTTGCAATAAAGTGTGCCCAATGTGTCCTTCTTATTTATTTTATTTATGGCCCACAGGGCCGATTAGTGTGGTTCACCTGTGGGGCATCGGTGCCCTGTGGCCAAGGTCCGCCAGCAAGATTTCGGGCCCTCATGGCCGGTTCCAGCAGAGGGGCCATGCCCCAACCCATGGGGTCCATAAGTGGTGCTCGGCCACAGGCATGTGGTCCATAATGTGGTGCATCGATGCAGACAGCTGGTTCTGGGAATTTCGGGCGCACAATGGCCGACCCACGCACGCTGCCCTCGGCGCCCAACGGCGCACAGGTCATGTGGGAGACAAAAGAAAGACAATTGAGCGAGGGGTAAGGTCACAAGGGTACACGTCAAAAAGGCAATGCAAGGCGAAATGCGTACGGAGGGCGAAGTGAGAAAGCCCGTCCCTACCGTACGTCACCCCCCTGTTACCTAGCCCACCCTTGCCCTTACCCCATATGTACAAAACCTACACATTACCAATTCGTCACTGCTGTCACGTCTTCCCCATATTTCCTCTATACCAAATTCGTCACCACAATCCCTCTATCCAAAATGTGCCATCACCAAATTCATCATCAATCCTCATAAGGAGGGAGAGATGGAATCACGGACAATGTCACACCCACGTCATGATGCGTCTCACATTCCAAACATTTGCACAATAAAAAATAATAAAACATGGCATGGTGTGGAGTTACCTGTCACCTCAGGTGAGTGGGTGCAGATGGTGCGAGGAGATCCTTTATCCTAACTATCCTCTAAATGACTTTAACACACTTTACACTACCCGGGGTCTTTCCCTGCCAATCCATTGGCCACTTACACTATGGGTTCTAACAACCAATCCCCATTGACCAAACTGTGGTGCTTCTCAATTTGGGGTCTCACTCCCCCGATTCATCTCCCGGTGCCCTCGCACAATTTCTGGGCCGCGACGTGTAGCTCTCCCAACAGGTCTACCCACCTGCACACCTCCACCACTGTAGTTGCCACCCGAGCTTACCTAGCTCCTCACCCTAACCTATCTAACTGGGGGCAGCCCCTCTCCTGGCTCTGTCACCCCATGGTGCCCTCTGGCACTGGGCTACCCGGGTCCGTCCTCCGGATCCTCGGGCCCCATCCACAACAACTACTACCGGCTCCCAGAGCCCACCTGCGGCCTCACCTGGCCGACATCCTTACAGTGGTGGAGTGCCCAAACCAACTACACACACTAACAGGCTACACGCCCAGCCATTTCCACGACACTAATGCACCCATCCAAACATCATTCTTCCAACCGCACCACAGATGCCAATATCCAACCACAATTTACCTGTACCCTCTACCTAACACTTACACTACCCGCCCCGGGTATCCGTGATGGGGGTCCACTCTTCCCCCATTCACACCTTCGCACCATCCACTCCACTCCACAATTTCCACCATACCCACTCCACGACCATCCATTCCAATACTCCATACCATTTATTCCATACACCTGTCCTCCATTCACCTGTCATTGCACACCTGTGCAATCTCACCTGGTGCCACCTGCACCCTCCTCCTCTTTCTGGACCAGTTGGTCAACACAACACAGATCACCATCACTCACTCATACACTGCTCCACACACCTGTTCAGTTGCACACCTGTGCAATCACACCTGTTCCATTCTCACCTGTTCAATCCTCACACGCACGGCATCATCTCAGCTAACTACTCCCCTCTGAAACTTGCGCTTCCCAGTCGTCCCTTTAAACTATTGCGCTCCCACGTCATTATCATCCACACTAAACTACCTGCGTCCCCACTACAGGTATCAGTCACTAACTAACCTTAACGTTACCTAATGTCATCTTCGCTAGATCCCTACACACCATATCCTAACCCACCCGGGCTAGTTTTCACTGCCATCACCCCCATAAGCTATTGCGCATTTGCCCCCACCTGTGAGGGATGGTGGATTTGCCATCCCACCACATCGGGGGTCTCTCTATCAATTTTGCTCGTCCAAATTCCAACCAATTCAAAAATTTTCCATTTACTGCCAATTCTATTCACTTTTCTAAATTTCGGATCAAATCACTATCACTATCACAGTCCGTCTACTTATTACATCCTCTCGGTGCGCCAATTCACATCTACAGCCCGGCTTCGTACAGCCGAGCAATGAACGCGGGTTCTTTTGTGCCAGCGGCTGGATACGTCCCGCCGCACTCGGGGCAGGGACGGGGGCTTACCCGGGCCGAGATCCCACGCACCACCTCGGCGTGGAGCCATCCAATGTCCCGATCTCGACCTGCCGGCACGTCTCAATAGAAAGTGGTCGCCATGACGACCCTTCCTATCGGGCGGCCCGCTCCGTCTAGTGGAGCCCGGACGCGGCCGTTCCACGCGAGGCCCAGCGTGGATCGCGCACGGCGGTTCTTTCGAAACCGCCGTGGTTCGGATCCCCGCTGGTTCTCGCAGCACGCGAAGCCCGGCACGCACCGAGGGCCCGAGTCGGCTACAAGTCGTTCTAACCTTTAACCCGGTTATCGTCGACGCCTCACCTGGATGCTTACAAGCATACGTTACCCCTTTCGTGCTCATACATGCAGCCGTTCCCATTCTCCTCGTCGTACCGTTCCTTACACACCTCGGTACACTCATTCCTCTCCCAGCCTTGGTCACACACCTGACCACCGAACACTTTGGCACACATTCGTTGGTCGCACACCTCACCAACACACCTCTTCGCGCCCCCTCCTCGGTCACTTCCTCTGTGACAATCACAGGTGTGCTCTCATTCGCACACCCAACCACGTGCCTCACTACCAACTCAAATGTGCCTTCCCACACACGCTCTACCATTCCAGGTGTGCATCCTTCCATTCCAGGTGTACATCCTCGCTCACCTGTCATAACCAACTCACGCTCCGTTTCACTCTCACTACTCTCACCTCCATTCTTGACCGCGCACTCACCCTTACTCTCGACAGCACACTCTTTCCTCATGCACCCGTCCGTTACACACCTTTCTCGCGCACACCCTCCCGTTACATCCTCTGTAACACTCACCACAGGCGTACACTTCCTCGTTACATCCTCTGTAACACTCACCACAGGTGTACACTCTCTCGTTACATCCTCTGTAACACTCACCACAGGTGTACACTCTCTCGTTACTTCCTCCGTAACACTCACCACACCGCGCTTCCCTGTGCTCCCTCGCACACGCGCTTCGACCAACTCACTCTTGACGGCACACTCACTCCTCGGCGTGCACTTTTTCCTCACACACCCCATGGTCGGACATTCTCGCACACCTCTTTTTTCGCACACCAGACCTGTCGCACACTTCACCAACGGCCTTTCATGAACACCCGGATCCAAACCAATCCCCAAGCCGACTGAAGCTTTCCTCACATCATATACATTGCCACTCACCTCCGTACTTCGTCTCCGCACCTCCTTTGCCACCTGCAAACTTTTTATTTGGTTAGTGAGCACCTCATCATGATTTGAACACAGACCTTGTACATATTCCATTACCTCCTCCTGGATTTCTCTCTTAGTTTCTGTCCGACCCTTCTTAATTTCACTCACCTCTTCTTCCACTTCCTCTAGTTTTTGTTTAACCTCTTTTATTTCTTGGTGCGTCTCCTCAAGTTCATCCTCTAGGGCTACCGTGACCGTCTCTATGTGCATCCTCACCTGCCGGTCCTTTGTCTCCATTATCTCTGTCACCTCGTCCACCCTCATTGTCAGTTCCTCACGTACCATCTGACATTGCCTCTGTGTCGCTATCAAGTCATTTTTAATTTCTTTTTGTGTCGCCTTTAACCCTCCGAGTACTGCAGTGTTCCTTTGAACCTGCTCCACTAACTTCGTTTGTCCCTCTGTCAGCTGTTCCACCTCCTCCGTCAGACCCTCTATGCCCCCTTGTAACTTAGCCGTATTATTTCTCACCTCTTTCTCTATACGCTTTTCGCCTCGCTTTACCTCCTCGCGCAGCCCCGAGACCTCCTCACTCACCCCTCGTCGTATTTCCTCCATCTGGTTCCCCATCTGTTCGATTTCCCGGGCGGATTGTTCCCCTATTTCCCGCAATTTGTCCTCCATCCTATTTTCTAACCCCATTAACCCATTTTTCACCCCCTCTAACTGATTCTCCTGGGCAGCCATTCTGTTTTCCACCCCCGTTAACCCATTCTTTACCTCTTTTATCCCGTTGTCTAACCCCTCAAAATTATTGTCTAACTTCCCAAATTTCTTGTCTAACTCCTCAAAATTATTGTCGAACTTCCCAAATTTCCTGTCTAACCCCTCACCAGTACCCCTCGCTTCGTCCCTCATTACCCCCATTTGCCCCATAATTCTGCTTTCCATTTTTTCACTATCAGCCCTCCTTTGCTCACTCTGCAGGTTGAGGGACGCCTGCATTTGTACTATACTGTCGTTTTTTTTCTGCATTTCCACCATGAATTGGGCCATGAAGGCTTGCATTTGGGCCGCGCTCATTGGTTCCGCGACCGCGGCCCCCTCAACCACGTGCGCGAGGGCGCCATTCTGTGCGTCTGCAACCTCCGCAACCACATTGCTATTTTCCTCCTCCCTTTCTTCCCCGAAGTCCTGGGTTACTTCTAACCCCTCTATCTCTCCCACCGGCATCCCGTCGCCTTGAACAGCCATGGCGCGATTTCAAAATTCGGGTTTTACTTTATAAAACAAAACAAATTTCGTCCGCTCCAAATTTTGACCAAATTTTTTTTTTCTATTCGTTTTAAAAATTTGGTTCGGGCCTCAAATTCCACTCCCAGACACCAATTGTTACAGATCGCGGTTAAGATGTTATAGACCGAGCGGTGGTGTAAAACCGCGACCTAACAAGACTCACCCGATTCACCCAGACTTTGGCCGTATCGCACCCTAGCTGCTCAATGAGGGAAAAGACAGAAACGACGCAATGCAAGAGGAAAAAGGAAGACAAAAAAGGTTTGAAATACTACTACATTTATTCCTACTATTTACACACAAGCAAAAAGAAATAATTACGTTTATTTACAAGCACAAGACGCAGGTGACACAGTGCAAATTTAGCTTACCTACAGACTTAATTAAATACCCAGGGACAGAACAAACAAAACGCTGACTCACGCGGGGAATTGCTGAGTGGCAGGATGTGGATGGCTGGAGGGGGAGGGAGGTCCAAGGGGGGTCATGCAGCACAACCGGCGCGTTCAGCAGCCGCCGTTCCTCTTCGGCCCTGCTCCAAACCGCCGTTCAGGCCCCCTTTGGCGGTTGGGTGGTCTGGCTGCTGCGGCCGCCGTCCGCT
The DNA here is from genome assembly GCF_964187855.1 of Myxine glutinosa. Classification (NCBI taxonomy): domain Eukaryota; kingdom Metazoa; phylum Chordata; class Myxini; order Myxiniformes; family Myxinidae; genus Myxine; species Myxine glutinosa. The sequence continues at coordinate 94,986,319 of NC_136266.1, read as the reverse complement.
GCGTTCCCCGGACTTGTCTGGTCCAAACCCTCAACTCTGTCGTGTTTCTCTCACTCCTCACCACCGACTCCTCACCGCAACCAACTGACCACCGACTCCTTTTGCAACCAACTTCCGCAACCAACAACCTTGCAACCAACTCCTGCAACCAACTCTTCTCTCTCAACAACCCTTCTCTCCTTGACCACTTCCGTTTTGCGCCTTTTATAGCGCCTCCAGCGATTACGCCCCCGGCGCTTTGGACACGCCCATCGGGGGTGCCCACCTCGGCCCTGGTTGGTCGCGCGACCCTCGGGCTCCGCCCTGGATGACGACGGGCGGCCGCGCCCCTCCTCCCCTCTGACGAGGTGGAGACACGCCTTTCTTCTCCGACTCAAAGCCCATGGTCAATGGCGGTTATTGGAGGGGAGGTAATATGAGGTCAATGGTGGTTATTGGAGGGGAGGTAATATGAGCAATCGAGGCTCGGCAATGACGAGAGGGGATGTAATATGAGGTCAATGGAGGTTTTTGGAGGGGAGGGAAAGGGAGATTTTTGGGGATGGGAAGGAAAGGGGGTCTATTCTCTTTCACTGGTGCAATGGAGTATTTCAATTAATGGGAGACACAGCCTTATCCTAAAACACAGAATAAGATAAAACTATCGAACATGGATATTCTATGATTGGCTGACGTGTATGCTTGTGGACTATGGGACGCCCTTTTGATCTTTACACAGCTCCGGAGGCAGGAGGCACAGAATAACAACAACAATAATAATAATTCACACCAATTTACCACAATACACATAATCAAAAAAAAATACAGTCCTCATCTCCGCAACAATATATATATATATATATATATATATATATATATATATATATATATTGCATTTGCATATATATATGTTGGAACCCATCTGTGGATCGGTCCCATCGGCCGATGGGTCTGACCCATCTGTGGATGCACGAGAAATGACAATGCAGACCCATCGGCCGATGGGTCTGCGCCATCTGCGGATGTGTTGTTCACCTTGAAGGAATGTGTTGACAGAATGGTGCTCTTCAATCAGGTACACAGTCATTGGAATTACATGTGGTAGGAATTTAACAGTGATGATTTTTAAATGTTTTATTTAACTTTTATTTTTAAAATTTAAATTTTATTTTTTTATTTTAATTTAAATTTTATTTTATTTCATTTAATATAAAGGAATTTAACATTCCCCTCCGCCATTATCAGAAGAACACCTAATGTTTTGTATGAATGTTGAGTATGTTATGTAAAGCTTTACTATCACATTGTAATTCCAATGACTGTGTACCTGATTGAAGCGCACCATTCTGTCAACACATTCCTTCAAGGTGAACAACACATCCGCAGATGGCGCAGACCCATCGGCCGATGGGTCTGCATTGTCATTTCTCGTGCATCACAGATGGGTCAGACCCATCGGCCGATGGGACCGATCCACAGATGGGTTCCAACTTATATATATATATATATATAATATATATATATATATATATATATTAAGGTGGGCTTCAAAAAATCAAAATGCAGATTTTCTCCAGGACATGGTCTATTTTTGTTCCTGCTGGTGTCAAAAGAAACCACACCAAATTTGAATGGAATCCAATAATATTTAGGGGTGCCACATCAGTGATGAATTTTCCCGCATGCAAAAATAGGAATTCCCATTTTTGGGCTGTATATACACAAAATAAATACATAATTATATATATACATTAAATATAATATTAAAATAAATATATAGTAAATATACATTAAATAATAAATATACATAAATACACATTATACATTATATATATACAATATATTATACATACAGTTTTGAGACTTCCTATGATCACTATCTGGGCAATTTTCATGCATGTTTTGTACAGGTTCCCGGGGTCAGGGGTACGCTTTTTAGTGTGTAATATGTAGGCCTAACTTATTGACTGTGCTCTTTTGTAGAGAGTGACTCTGTGGAGTAAGAATTAACAGGATTTTACCCACATTCTTGCTTATTTTGCAGATATGGCATGTGCTAGTACCAGTGTTTCATTGAAAACTCGGGCTCAGGATAATGTGTATCTCATTGGGTCCACTTCTGGAGATGCCATCAAAGGTGCCAAGCTCCCGACTGTGCATCAATCTCTTGTCCTGTTTTTCCATCACCTGAAGAAGGAGAATCGCACTGCCCGGGAGAGTGCAACCCTCACCATTGAAGAGGTTGTGAAGTTCTGGGAAAAAGCTCACCTACCTACAACGACGAAGCAGCACTGCATCCATCGTTTGGAGAGGCTATATGAAGAATGGAGGAGCCTCCAAAAAGGTGCAAAGCGGGGTGGTGCGACCCAAGAGAAAAAGGAAGCATCCTTCAAGGCCTCCTTGGAGAAGACGTTTGATCTTAGGCATGCAGATTCGGAGGCCATAATCACCAACCCCGAGGACAGGAAGTTTCTTCACGATCAATTCTCAGAGAGGAAGGCTTCAATGGGATCTGTAGACACTGTGTTGGAAGCAAAAACGTTCTTGTGTGTTTGAAAGATCAGCAGCCACGAGATGATTATCGTGAACTCCTAGAACTGACTGTCATCTACATGGGAGGAATCCCACCTCGTGGAATCCGGATCATGGCTCCAGGAGCAATGCACAGAGCCAGATGGATGGCAAAAGCACTATATTCACTACAGGTGTTCATGTTTCGGTCAGAGTTCCACTTGACACTTCGAGAGGCGAGAGAACTCCGAGCCTTCAACATTTTTGTCTGCCTTGTGTATGTACAGGCTTGGTTTCGGGCTCCACAAGCTATTGAGGCTCCCCTGAATGACATTAACCTCTTCAAGAAGTTGGAAAAGTTTGAACAAATCAATCAGAAGATGGCTCAGGCAGCCTTGAAGGCACTTGGCCGCCACACGTGGTACATGAGCCCAGTACTAGTGGCATTTGCATTCTTTGACACCAGAATTGACAAAGAAAGCAAGATCAATATGATTGAAGCATTGAAAAATGACGGTGAAAACCCCTCTCCAAAGAGACCAGCTATCAAACGAGGAACCGCCCTGTCAATCGCTGGCCTCATAACAAAACACACCAAGCATTTCTTCAGCATCCTAGGGACCCCAACTGATTGGATGGATAAGGATCCTGGTTCATGGGAGCAAGAAACCAGCTTTCAGGAAGCAAAGAAAGCCGCCAGTGGCTTAGTCGTGGTGAACGACAGGGCAGAAAGGGGTGTCGCATTGATACAAGACTACAATAAGCTCCTTACAAAGGATGAAGAGCAAAAGCAAGCTCTGCTCCAAGTTGTTGCTGCTCACAGGAAGATGTACCCCGATGCCAAGAAGGCAACAGTGGTGAAACAGGCCCAGAAATAGGAGTTACATTTCTCATTATATTTGGGTTTTTTAATATTATGTGATATGGTGTCTCTTCATTTTATGAACTGAACATTTGGATTGTTATCATTGAATTTGAGTTTTCATAGCAATATAGTGCTATTTGTGCAGCTATTGTAACTTGTGTTTGCTAGAATACAAAGAAAGTGAGTGGAGGGTGGATTTTCATAAAACAAACTTCTGGTTTTGCTTTCGATCCATATATAGAAAAGTTTTGTAGACACCTTTAGTTTGAAGGCTGATGTGGCACCCCTAAATAAAATCAGATTGCTTTCATATTTGGTGTCTTTTCATTTTGGAACAAAAGGAACAACATAAAGCCATGTCCCAGTAAATATTTTAAAAAAATTATTTTGAGCACCACCCTAATATATATATATATATATATATATATATATATATATATATATATATATATATATATATATATATATATATATATATATATATATATAGTGGGGAATGCTTAGACCTTGTAAGTAATAAGTACATAGGTATATAATAAATAAAAGCTTGATGATTATAGGCAAGCATCAATGTCCTCCTGCTGGATTTTTTTTTTTTTTTTTTTTACCTCCGCCACCAAAGATCCTCTGTTGGGTGATCCCCTGTCCCACTAAAGGTCCCCTGTCTGTTTGTTTGTGAACAAAATATCTCAAAGTTGTGGACGGATTCGGACGAAATTTGGCAGAGATGTAGTGTATGTGACAAAGAGGAAATGTTTAGATTTTGGTGAAGATCCTGATTCGGATCCGGTTATTGTAATTTTTAAAAGTGATTCTTCACCATTGGGAGAAAGGCCCAAAAACGATACATAGCAGGATATCCCAAAAAGTTGTTGACGGATTTGGACGAAACATGGTCGACTGGTTGGGTGTCTGACAAGGACAAATGGTTTCGAATTTGGTGAAGATCTGAATATGGATTCGGATATGAGAATTATTTAAGTTAAGTGATTCTTCACCATTGGGAGATAGGGCCAAAAACGATACCAAGCAGGATATCTCAAAAAGTTCGGGATGGATTTGGATGAAAGTTGTTGGACAGGTTGTGTGTGTGACAAGGAAGAATCGATTCAATTTTGGTGAAGATCCGGATCCGGCTAGTAGAAATTTTAAAGTGATTCTTCACCATTGAGTGATATGGCCAACCACGCGGAGGTATGCTCTCTACCGAGTGGCATTCTAATTTTTTAATGGACTTGTTTATGGTTGTTTTACGTTAGTTTTCTTTACTGACACTTTTTCTTTTTTCCTTGATAGACATTATATTGTCAGGTTTATTTCACAGTTTACAGTTATAGAAATTACAATTTTCAAATGCTAGATATCGATTGAGGTTTTTTTATGGACCTATTGACGGATGCTCTCCAACAGTACTGCCATTTTTCCCAGTGTAGCGGCTTTGATGTCAGTCGGCATGCCAAATTTCAGCTTTCTACGTCACCTTAGCCGAACATTAATATCAGTCAGTGAGTGAGTCAGTGGTTAGGAAGAGGTTTATGTATTAGATACATCCAAACACATGTGAGTAGCAGTGTGTGTAATTGGTTATCTCCATATGTGGGTTTCAGAAGCGGAGCCCTCTCAGGTCTTAAAGTGTGTGTGTGTGTGTGTGTGTGTGTGTGTGTGTGTGTGTGTGTGTGTGTGTGTGTGTGTGTGTGTGTGTGTGTGTGTGTGTGTGTGTGTGTGTAAGTTGTTGGCTGCTATCTCCACACGTGGGTGGGTTTAATTCAGAATATAGAGTATATACAGGTATCCTCCTCCAATATGGTGTGCACTGTGTAATTCCTTGTTCATATTAATTATCTAAACAATATTGTTACTGTGCATAGATAACTTAAAATTTTGTGCATAATTATTAATTTTTTCATACTATCTTTTGCATAACCAGTTTTCCTTGTGGTTCCCTGTTATTTCCAACTCAAATGGAGTCATCACCTCTGCAGGAAGGTGGAAAAGCATTTGATAAATTGGACTGCAATCGATTTTGCTAGTCGGCTATTCTTGCAACTGAGTTGCAGCTATCCTAGTTTTTGAGGCATGATTCATGACAAATTGGTGTCAGGAGTGAGATTCCACCCTCCTCGTTTAATTTAACAATGGTAATACTGGTTAAAGCAGTTAAGATTAGCAATTTATGGGCTCAGACGTATATTATAATTATACTTGTGAAGGATGACATCAAGTCTGAAGCCGAAATACAGAAAAAATAGAAATCTTTGAAAGCTGACGTGGAAAGTAGAAGCTGATGTGAAAGCCTACATTTCTTATGTGAGTGGTAAGATGGCAACCACATTGGAAATTTAAATTAACAATTGAGGAAAGATTTAGAAATGGAGAAGATTGGTACAGTGGAGGAATGGGTGGTGAAAAAGTTGCACACAAAATAAAGGCAGCTGGGGTGCTTGATGGTTATAATATGGCTGTAAATAAGAAACTGAATCATAATCACAATAAAGTAGAAGAGTTGTGTGTGTGTGTGTGTGTGTGTGTGTGTGTGTGTGTGTGTGTGTGTGTGTGTGTGTGTGTGTGTGTGTGTGTGTGTGTGTGTGTGTGTGTCTTCAGAATTCCTTCCGCCCATGATACAGCCCAAACACACCCATACAATACAATGGAAGATAGACTTGCAAGTAGAATTATGCATGAAGACAAAAAAGATATTGGGTATACTTGTGGAGTGGAATGAGTTCAAATGAGCTGCATGTGGATTTGAAGCCGAAGCATGGGATGCTGACGAATTTTGATCTTGGTTCTACTGTGACATCAATTCCAAGAGATGACGAGCTTTAACATGAAGATTGTGGCACGTACATGATGGGAATATTTTTCGAAGGTATCTTTGGTCCAATTTCTGTGCATGAGTTTAATGGTTGGTTGAAGATGGAAAAACATTCACATTTGATGTCTTAATTTAGAGGCTCAGCATTGGAAAAAAAGAAACGTGTACAGTAGGGATCTTGTCGAGGAATGCGGATATAGTGCAGTGCTTTAAGTGTTTTGGTTCGAGCTCATCAAGCAGAATTGGCTTGAAAGCAACTAGGCCAGTGAAAGTGGTGCATCCCAGAAACATTCAAACAAACTGACAGCGACATCGAAGATCTTACCTTATTTGCCTACCCAGACATGGAAAGGATGGGATTTTGAAATTTGGTAAAAACAATAAATTTCTAAGATTTTGGCAGTTAAATTTAAGCCTTTTTATTTATGGGGTTCAGGTTAAGCCTTTTTTGGTTTAGGGGTTCAAGTTAAGGCGTTTTGTGCTCCTGATTTGCATGCAGCTGCTGAAGTGTAAATTCAGTTAGTGGCTATTAAGACATACACTACATGGCCAAAAGTATGTGGACATGCGAACATCACACCCGTATGTGCTCGTCGAAAATCTCGTTCAAAAATCATGGGCAATAATATGGAGTTGGTGCCCCCTTTGCTGCGAAAACAGCTTCCACTCTTCTGGGAAGGCTTTGCACTAGATGCTGGCACATTGCTGTGGGGATTTGCTTCCATTCAGCCAGAAGAGCATTAGTGAGGTGATGATGACACTGATGTTGGGCGATTAGGCCTGGCTCGCAGTTGGCGTTCCAATTCATCCCAAAGGTGTTTGATGGGGTTGAGGTCAAGGCTCTGTGCAGGCCAGTCAAGTTCTTCCACACCGATCTCGACAAACCATTTCTGTTTGGACTTTGCTTTGTGCACGGGGCCATTGTCATGCTAAAACAGGAAAGGGCATTCCATAAACTGTTGCCACAAAGTTTGAAGCACACAATCGTCTAGAATGTCATTTTATGCTGTGGCGTTTAGATTTCCCTTCACTGGAACTAAGGGGCCGAGCCGGAACCATTAAAACAGCCCCAGACCATTATTCCTCCTCCACCAAACTTTACAGTTGGTACTATGCATTCGGGCAGGTAGCATTCTCCTGGCATCCGCCAAACCCAGATTATTCCATCAGAATGTTAGATGGTGAAGCACGATTCATCACTCCAGAGAACGCATTTCCACTGCTCCAGCGTCCAATGGCAGCGAGCTTTACACCACTCCAGCCAACGCTTGGCATTGCGCATGGTGATCTTAGGCTTGTGTGCGGCTGCTCGGGCCATGGAAACCCATTTCATGAAGCTCCCTACGAACAGTTGTTGTGCTGACATTGCTTCCAGAGGCAGTTTGGAACTCAGCTGTGAGTGTTGCAACTGAGGATGGACGATTTTTACATGGTACGTACTTCAACACTCGCCGGTCCCATTCTGTGAGCTTGGGTGGCCTACCACTTCATGACTGAGCTGCTGTTGCTCCTAGCCGTTTCCACTTCACAATAACAGCACTTTCAGTTGATCGGGGCAGCTCTAGCAGGGCAGAAATTTGACAAACTGACTTGTTGGAAAGGTGGCATTCTACGAGAGTGCCACGTTGAAAGTCACTGAGCTCTTCAGTACGGCCCATTCTACTGCCAATGTTTGTCTATGGAGATTGCATGGCTGTGTGCTTGATTACACATACCTGTCAGCAATGGGTGTGGCTGAAACATCGGAATCCACTAATTAGAAGGGGTGTCCGCATACTTTTGGCCTTGTAGTGTATGTGTTCTCACAATAACCAGGCCTTTTGTTCAACTTTTCTTCCATTTTCAGAATTACCTCCAAGCAGTTTAATCCCCCTCTTCCCTCCAGGGCATAGTTAGTGGTATACCACTATCGGATGTTACTTCCCATTCCTACCCACGATGTGTTTGCCCCCATTAATGAGTGAAGCAGAGGGTATCCTGTTGCTGTCCCAAAAAACCTGTCCAAAAATAACAATATCCGTGCCTCCATTTATATGATTCGACAAAATATGTCCCCTCAATTTGGGAATTTGTCATTCCGGCAGACTTGTAGTTCTCAGATTTGTGATGCAACTGATTGTCTGCAGTCCCCTTATACCTACAGAGAAAGGGGGAATGTTTGTACTGTTTTGCATAGATAACTGTACATGTCAGAGAAAGCGGCCTCAGGTGGCAAAGGGAGAATTGAAATCTCGGAATACAAATTGCAAGTCCCTGTTTTGCGTGAGGCACGAGATCGCTACCCACTTGTATGTCAAAGAAATGTGCTCTGGACGCGCGAAAATCCAATTAAGTTTACCATGTGGAGCTGGAGGATGCTCTGATTTGAAGTGAAGTATGAATCTCGTGCAATCTCGTAGCTTTGTAAGCAAAGGGGATATGTCATGTGGGAAAGTGTGATAAGATGGTCCGAGTGTTTGCTGTACGAGCAGTAATATTGGGAATAAATCATGCATGGTGCATGCAGAAATAATTCCTGTATATGAGATGATGACTTTTACCTCGTACATGTGGGAAGCACACCGGTGGAAGGTAAGTGCACAACTGCTCGTATGGAGTGGACTTATGCACACATTTAAATGATGAGAATGTGACGTTTCCATGGTGGTGCTGTGATTAGTGATCAACAGCTAAATCTGAGAATCTTCAACTTAAATTTATACAGACTTGGCATTTAATATGGAATATTTTTTTTGTGGGGGTGAACTTACTTTTCAAGATATCTTAGAACCAAAAGTTCATTGGAATTATTTTGAAACTATTCTAGATTTTGTTCATGTGACCTTTAAAAGAAACAAAAACCACATTTGACATTTCGAAACAAATAAATTGATCCTTGAAAGTGATGTAAACTGATATCGAACTCAATTCATGGACAGTACTGTGTTAAACTTCTGTACGTTTTCCAGAAGTATCTCGTTATTTTGCACATTAACCAAATTTTTTTTTAACAAAAACAAAAGTTAAATTACGACTGGGATGACGGACAGTAAAATTACAGTTCAGTACTTCGTGTAACCCCCACGAGCATTCAGGAGAGCACGTACACGTTGAGGCATGCTGTTCACGAGATTTGCCAAGGTTTGGACAGGAATCGCTTGCCATGCAGTGACAATAGCCTGCTGCAATTCACGCACAGAGGTAGGCTGCTGGTCCAGTGGTCGATTTGACGCGTTAATTCTGCCCACAAGTTCTCTATCAGATTCATATCCAGGGACATGGCAGGCCACTCCATATGCTCTACACCACGGTCAGCAAGAAAGTGTTGGATCATGCGAGCACGATGAGGCCGTGCATTGTCATCTTGGAAGACAAAGTTTCCTCGAAAGGCTGCATGAGCAAATGGAAGCAATGTTTCTTCCAGAATGGCCCTGTACTTGAACTGGTTCAGGTTTCCATTCAGAACAACCAGGTCAGTTTTGCCCCCTGCATGAAAAGTAGCCCAAACGGTCACCCCCACCACCTCAGCTTGGACTCTTGGCACTATACAATCTTTGTTGTAGGCTTCATGCACTTGTCTGCGCACTCGGACGTGGCCATCTTGACGATAGACCAGAAATCTAGACTCGTCACTGAAGATCACCTGATTCTAGTGTCCTGGCTGCCATTGACGGTGCTCTCTGGCCCACTGCAATTGGTGCTGGCGGTGTTGTCTGGTCAGGCATGGCTTTCTCAGGGGACGCCTGGCACGATAGCCTGCTTGAACCAGTCGTTGGTTGACTAGCCTTCTGGATACAGGCACATTTGTCAGTTGCTGCCACTTAGCCCTAAGCCGATTAGCTGACTTGGTACGGCCATTGCGGACTAACCGGTGCAGCTGGCGATCATCCCTCCTTGTGATTCTGTGGGGACGTCCTGGCCTCGGTATTGGAGTAGGGACACCCCTCTGAGCATTTCGTTTCAGGATCTTTGACACCTGACCTTGAGTGATGCCATACTGCCGAGCAATAGCACGCTGTTTCATGCCGTAATTTCGTAAAGCCACCACTCCATGACAAACAGCATTGTCGAGTTGACGGACCATCTCCAGAGGAAGCGGCAATAACTTTTGGAGACGTGCAGCAGTTGTTTTCCACTAATACAGAATGCAACAACCCTTGTATACCCGACTGTGAAGCCAATCATCAAATGCACCTGTCCGTACATTTTGCCACGCCACCTGTGATATAATCCTGTTGTTGACTTCTTGCTGCGACAGACAATCAGTGACATGGTTCTTTTAACAAATAAATCACCAAAGTGTAAAAGAAACTCACCAGATTGATATCCTGAGTTAAGAAAGTAAACCCAAGTCAAGAAAAAAAAAATATTCCATATTAAATGCCAAGTCTGTACTTTAATATTGTGTTAATGATGTACCCATAACTAACACCCTAATATCCGTAAGGCTTCAAAGTCACCAAGTGGATGAAGAGCCATCTGTTGCCTTGACGAGCTCAATAATGGCGAAACTAGTTGGTAGTTTCGCTTTTCATCGTTTTTTTTTTTCAAAAGGTCGAATTTGATCTTCACATCTTTGCACTGCAAGAGAACCTTCTCGGGCTGCAGTCATGAGGTCGTCGTGACAGTATCGTTACAGTGTTCGACCAGGTGGGATAACTTTAAAAAAATAATCTACATAGCTGCATGTGCATAGCTTCATTACCTATCCCAACTGCTAAAAATAAAGATGATGCCTCATCGTTTTGATTGGTGGGATGTAAGACAATGTGCCCGTGTGGCAGATGACACTTGTTGCTCCCAGACTAAGCAGCAATAGCTGTAATGGGACTCGATCTGGTGGCCTCACCAATCAGTTAGTTGTGACACGTGTGTGTGTGTGTGTGTGTGTGTGTGTGTGTGTGTGTGTGTGTGTGTGTGTGTGTGTGTGTGTGTGTATATCGCCAGCGATTGGTGATTTCGATGTCCCCAATCCTACCACCCCGCCCCCCCTTTTCCCTTATATAAGGGAGAGTATAGAGTTGCTTTTCCTTACTCTTGAGAAAGGTCAGTGGATGCACGTTTGTCCGTGTTGCTGACCGAAACGTCGAGCAGTTGTTTATTTTGCTCATTAAGGGTGTCGTACTGGTGAACAGGTTTTTTAGCTGAACAGTTTCCTTTTGTCTTATAAACAAGAATCGTGCTATTAGAGGTCATAGAAGTACCCCTAATTATTGAACAAATTTCAATTCAATTCAATATAATATTTTGCATGAAATTTGTTATAACTTGGGAAATGCATCATTCTTTTGGGCTGAAATTTGGACAGGATATTCAGAAAATCACTTCCTTTAAAATGATGAAGGCTTTTGTTTATAGGAGTAGCCATTGTGGATTTATTGAAGGACAAGCAAGTTTTATCTGGTAATTGGCATAATTAGCTAATTAGTGAACATTTGACATTTCACAAAATCCTCTCATCAGGTAGTAGAGTAACACATGTATAATACATGTACCAAGTTTTGTGTGAAAAGAATGATAGGTGACATAGAAGATAGAAGTAGAAATGTGTTCTTTGTTTTTCCTTGTTTTTTATTGACGGTCTAATTTATGCAAATTATATGCATGTAATATGACAAAGAAGCGTTGAAACTGGTCTGAGTTAAAGCCAAGATTATATCTTTCAAGAAAAACTGAAAATTAGATATTAACTTGACTTTGTTTTTGTGTAAAGGCCTCTCAAAGGTACCTATGTAGTTTTCTCAATTTTTCACCAGTACTACACCCTTAAAGGTTGAAGAACTCAAGATGGTTTCACATATGTATATATCTTTATATATATATATATATATATATATATATATATATATATATATATATATATATATATATATATATATATATATATATGTATGTATGTATATATGTATGTATATATGTATGTATATTTGTATGTATGTATATATATATATATATATATATATATATATATATATATATATATATATATATATACACACACGAGCTTGGCTCTGCTCGCTGCGCTCGCCTCACCACCACGAAATTGAAAACACCTCACCACCACGAAATTGAAAACACCTCACAGCCATAAAACACGTAATAAAAACACCTCACAGCCACGAATTTCAAAACACCTCACAGCCATAAAACACGAAATGAAAAACACCTCACCACCACGAAATTGAAAACACCTCACAGCCATAAAACACGTCATAAAACACCTCACAGCCACGAATTTAAAAACACGGAATAAAAACACCTCACAGCCATAAAACACATAATAAAAACACCTCACCACCACAAAAATAAAAACACTTCACAGCCATAAAACACGTAATAAAAACACCTGACAGCCATAAAACACGTAATAAAAACACCTCACAGCCATAAAACACATAATAAAAACACCTCACCACCACAAAATTAAAAACACCTCACAGCCATAAAACACGTAATAAAAACACCTCACAGCCATAAAAAAGTAATAAAAACACACCACCACGAAATTAAAAACACCTCACCACCACGTCATTTAAAAACACCTCACAGCCATAAAACACGTAATAAAAACACCTCACCACCACGAAATTAAAAACAACTCACAGCCATAAAACACGTAATAAAAACACCTCACAGCCATGAAATTAAAAACACCTCACCACCAAGTAATTCAAAACACCTCACCACCACGTAATTCAAAACACCTCACCACCACGTAATTCAAAACACCTCACCACCAAGTAATTCAAAACACCTCACCACCACGTAATTTAAAACACCTCACAGCCATAAAACACGTAATAAAAACACCTCACCACCACAAAATTAAAAACACCTCACCACCACGAAATTCAAAACACCTCACCACCATGTAATTCAAAACACCTCACCACCAAGTAATTCAAAACACCTCACCACCACGTAATTCAAAACACCTCACCACCACGTAATTCAAAACACCTCACCACCAAGTAATTCAAAACACCTCACCACCACGTAATTTAAAACACCTCACAGCCATAAAACACGTAATAAAAACACCTCACCACCACAAAATTAAAAACACCTCACCACCACGAAATTGAAAACACCTCACCACCACGAAATTGAAAACACCTCACCACCACGAAATAAAAAACACTTCACAGCCATAAAACACGTAATAAAAACACCTCACCACCACAAAATTAAAAACACTTCACAGCCACGAAATTAAAAACACCTCACAGCCATAAAACACATAATTAAAACACCTCACCACCACAAAATTAAAAACACTTCACAGCCATAAAACCCATAACAAAAACACCTCACAGCCATAAAACACGTAATAAAAACACCTCACCACCACAAAATTAAAAACACCTCACAGCAATAAAACACGTAATAAAAACACCTCACCACCACAAAATGAAAAACACCTCACAGCCATAAAACACGTAATAAAAACACCTCACAGCCATAAAACACGTAATAAAAACACCTCACCACCACAAAATTAAAAACACTTCACAGCCATAAAACCCGTAATAAAAACACCTCACAGCCATAAAACACGTAATAAAAACACCTCACCACCACAAAATTAAAAACACCTCACAGCAATAAAACACGTAATAAAAACACCTCACCACCACAAAATTAAAAACACCTCACAGCCATAAAACACGTAATAAAAACACCTCACCACCACGAAATTAAAAACACCTCACAGCCATAAAACACGTAATAAAAAGACCTCACCACCACAAAATTAAAAACACCTCACAGCCATAAAACACGTAATAAAAACACCTCACAGCCACGAAATTAAAAACACTTCACAGCCATAAAACACATAATAAAAACACCTCACCACCACAAAATTAAAAACACTTCACAGCTATAAACCCCGTAATAAAAACACCTCACAGCCATAAAACACGTAATAAAAACACCTCACCACCACAAAATTAAAAACACCTCACAGCAATAAAACACGTAATAAAAACACCTCACCACCACGAAATTAAAAACAACTCACAGCCATAAAACACGTAATAAAAACATCTCACAGCCATAAAACACGTAATAAAAACACCTCACAGCCACAAAATTAAAAACACCTCACCACCACGTAATTCAAAACACCTCATCACCAACTAAATCAAAACACCTCACCACCACATAATGCAAAATACCTCACCACCACGTGATTCAAAACCACCACAACGTCATTAAAAACACTTCACAACCACGGAAACAAAAGTTTGAGGGAGTCGTTAAGTGACAACACAGACACTGCCCAGATGTGTAGATATATAGATAAATGACTGTACCCAAGTTGCCGTTTTGTCATGGTTTAAACCAATCATAATTCAAACAATTATTTTGCACAAATGTATTTGTAATATTCGTGATATCACATTTTATAAACAATTGAAGTTGAAAAAAAAAATTCCCCCAAAAATAAATTGGAAAATTTTTCAAACAAAATACCCTTAGGACATATCGACGGGAGAGATATGTGCATACCAGAAGTTTGGTACGATTTCACAAAAGTTTGAGAAAGTAGTTCAATGACAACACAGGACAACACAGGACAGATGCTGCACAGATATATATACTGAAACGCAAAAGAAACTTACCACCTTTGAAACCTTTAAATATCAACAATAACACTGCGTGTAGTAAATGTGTGAACTTATTTGTGGACAATAGTGTCCTCACTGTCAGACAAAACGGTCACGGATGGTCACTTGAACCTTCAATGGTCACTTCATAGCACAGCTGTTGAACAGCCGTTTTGACTGTCAGTGATTAGCCAAGGGGTACGGGATAATTTTAATGAGCTGCACGTGATGTCTTGATATTGGCTTTAAAAAGGCCAGTGCAAAATGGGCATTTTGACCAAAAAATTTGACCATTTTGACCAACTTCAAAAAGACCGAAAACGCAAAAGAAACTTACCACCTTTGAAACCTTTAAATATCAACAATAACACTGCGTGTAGTAAATGTGTGAACTTATTTGTGGACAATAGTGTCCTCACTGTCAGACAAAACGGTCACAGATGGTCACTTGAAACTTCAATGGTCACTTCATAGCGCAGCTGTTGAACAGCCGTTTTGACTGTCAGTGATTAGCCAAGGGGTACGGGATGATTTTAATGAGCTGCACGTGATGTCTTGATATTGGCTTTAAAAAGGCCAGTGCAAAATGGGCATTTCAATCAACATGCCACGATTGTCAAGGGATCAACGGCAGCGTGCCCTGGGTATGCTGCAAGGCGGACTGAGCTACCGTGAGGTGGCACGTCGCCTTGGCTGTTCACACCAGACGATATCGGCCCTGGTGGACAGAGACACCCTCCACAACTCTGCAGATGACAGACCTCGATCAGGGAGGCCAAGAGTCACCACTGCAAGGCAGGACAGGCAGATGCTCCGAAGTCACCTGCGGGATCGATTCCGTCCAGCATCCCGCACTGCGACAGAAACTCCGGGGCGTGCAAACCCACGGATCTCCAATGATACTGCACGAAGACGACTGCATGACTATGGCCTGACTGCCAGAAGACCATATAGAGGCCCCGTGATGACGGCTGCCCATCGCCGAAACCGACAGAGATGGTGCCAGCAGCATCAGCGGTGGACCTTGGCGCAGTGGAACGAGGTCACTTTCAGCGATGAGTCAAGGTTCTGTGTGGACAGTCCTGATGGGCGTGAGCGTGTCTGGAGAAGAACTGGCGAGCGATATGCCGATTGTTGCGTGCGTCAAGCCAACAGGTGGGGTGGCCCAAGTGTGATGGTGTGGGCCGCCATATCAGGCCGGTACAGGACGCCACTGGTGGTTGTGGATGGGAATCTCAACGCCCAGCGGTATGTGGATAACATCCCGCGACCTCATCTGCTGCCATTCCTGCTAGACCACCCAGAACTGAAAACCTTTCAGCATGACAACGCTCGTCCCCATGCTGCTCGCTTTACCACTGCATTTCTCCAAGGCGAGAACATCAACACCATGCAGTGGCCTGCGCTCTCCCCTGACCTGAATCCCATAGAGCACCTGTGGGATGAGCTTGGGAGACGCGTAGTTGGCAGGGCCAGGACACGGGCAGAGCTGCTTCAGACATTGAGGACTGAGTGGGACAGAATCCAGCAGCAATCCATCCAAAGACTGGTAGGCAGTATACGCCGATGATGCACTGCCTGTATTCAAAACAATGGTGGCCACACACGCTATTGAAAGGGGACTGACATTGCACCCTGTGCTGTTCTGTACTGTAGAACAAACTGATGAGATGGTGTATCTTGGTCAAAAACTTGACATGTCATCAATAAAATGCCAATGTTTCAATTAGCAATTGTTGGTTTGTTTTATTTTGAACTGTTACAATTTTATTACATTTCAAACAAGTGGTAAGTTTATTTTGCGTTTTCGGTCTTTTTGAAGTTGGTCAAAATGGTCAAAATGGTCAAATTTTTTGGTCAAAATGCCCATTTTGCACTGGCCTTTTTAAAGCCAATATCAAGACATCACGTGCAGCTCATTAAAATCATCCCGTACCCCTTGGCTAATCACTGACAGTCAAAACGGCTGTTCAACAGCTGTGCTATGAAGTGACCATTGAAGGTTCAAGTGACCATCCGTGACCGTTTTGTCTGACAACGAGGACACTATTGTCCACAAATAAGTTCACACATTTACTACACGCAGTGTTATTGTTGATATTTAAAGGTTTCAAAGGTGGTAAGTTTCTTTTGCGTTTTCGGTCCTTTTGAAGTTGGTCAAAATGGTCAAATTTTTCGGTCAAAATGCCCATTTTGCACTGGCCTTTTTAAAGCCAATATCAAGACATCACGTGCAGCTCAGTAAAATCATCCCGTACCCCTTGGCTAATCACTGACAGTCAAAACGGCTGTTCAACAGCTGTGCTATGAAGTGACCATTGAAGGTTCAAGTGACCATCCGTGACCGTTTTGTCTGACAGTGAGGACACTATTGTCCGCAAATAAGTTCACACATTTACTACACGCAGTGTTATTGTTGATATTTAAAGGTTTCAAAGGTGGTAAGTTTCTTTTGCGTTTCAGTATATATATATATATATATATATATATATATATATTGTTACAGACGCGGTTTTAGACGTTAGTTTACCGAGCGGTTTGGTATTACGGCGTCCGCACAGTTACTCCCCGATTAGAACCCTATCCCGCCCGATTCCACTCGACGTTGACCAAGTCGCGCTATGCTAAATCAATGAAGGAAAGGACACAACGGCTGGGATAAATGCAACGACACAAGGGGTACAGTTCTCAAGACCTCCGGAGGAGGATATAATATTGGTGATGCAGAAACGGGTAGATTACACGGTAAGAGGTAAAGCACAGAAAAGATGGGCACTTAGACACAGTCTTATCTTATCCCCGACAGACCACAGACAAACGGGACAAGACTGACTTACACAGGGATTGATGGCAAGGAAGGGCGGGCAGTCGATAGCTCAAGGTGCACCTTGGCTCAGGGGCAGAATCAACACGGTCCGGTCCAGAGATGCGGGGAGGTATTTCAGCGCTTGGAGGTGGCGTCTTCTCTCTCCAAGCTGGGGGCGCATCTGTCGTCACCTCCCTCTCCCTGCGCATGCCCAGCGGGGAGTGACACGCCCTCGGCTCGTTGTCTCCGCCCCAGATGGAATCGGTCCGCCGCTTCCATTGGGTGCGGGGGGTTACCGGGCTCCGCCCTTGACGAGGAGCTGACAGCGAGCCCCTGCGTGGTAACCCCGTCGGAGCACATGTTCAATGGCGGCTAACCAAGCCGGAGTGAGGACGCACACTCCCCGCGCCGCCGCCGCTGTTGTTGTTGTTGTACCATGAGGAAGAGCTGCGGGGAGGTATTGGGAGGTCCTAAACTTTCTAACGGTGCCATACAATCACATTCTGGTGCAACGAAGAGTCAGAATTAATGGAAACGAGTCCTTAACTGACATAGACTAAGAATAACTAGCAAGATGTCCTATAGTTGTCTACGTGAGATGCGGTGAACCTGGGTGCGACATTTAATGGGGGAAATAGGGGAAGGTCGGTTCTACAGAGTGTTGTTTACAGAAAATGGGACTAGGGAATGGGGGATTGGGGATAGTTGGGAAGTATTGGGGAAATAGGGGAATATTTACAAGCGGATATGGATGGAGGCCAAATCCCATATCCGCAACAATATATATATATATATATATATATATATATATATATATATACATATATATATATATATATATATATATATATATATATATATATATATATATATATATATATATATATATATATATATATTGTTGCGGTTTTGAGAACCCACACAGGTAACATCATTAAAGTTTAAAGGTTGCACTCCATAGTTAGGCCACATGCAACACGTAGGTCACCTTGGAACATTAGTTATTTCATAGTTTGTGTTTAGGATAAGGTCATTTCCAATAGCTGCATCTGCGTTGTGTAAAACAAATAAGAGTAGGCCCCGTTCAGTTTGCACCCTCCCTCCAATCGACTCCATTGAGCACTACCCAGTCTGCACCCCATTGCCCCTCGCGGTTTGTTACGAGTTGGGCCGGTAGCTTTCGCTGCCCTTGGGCTTTCGCTTGAACGAGCCAAATGCCACAAGGTAAGGCCCGAAAAGGGGGCGGAATGCCAGGGTGGGGGTGTGGCCATGTCAGGCAGCCATCAAGGGCGGAGCCGGTAAGACCCCATCAACCAACCAGGGCTCGGGTGAGATCGCCTGACAGGGTGTGGCTAGAGATTCGAGAGGGTTCGCGAAGCGGCGCTATATAACCGTGAGCGCAAAGCCCTCTGAAGGACTGATGCAACGGCACTCATGGCAAAAGGACTGACGCAACTGCAATCATTATGAGAGGGTGAGGGGACTTTTGTGGAAGGCGCCAGTATTGAAGGACTCATGTGAAAGGATTGTCACGTTTGGCATTCGTGCAGAAGAATTGGGAAAGGCGCTTTGGTGACATCATTTTGGGAGTGGCGCATTGTACTGAGCGATACCGGGAGCGCATATAAGGTGCCGGTACAACTATTACATACGCGAGTATAATCGCCATCCTACCATCCCCCCAGTATAATTGTCCGGTCCGCGCCACCGACACGGGACGATCTCGCCTGCCATCTACAGTCTACCTCACCATCTGCTTCGTAGTACGAGTCGGGGACCGGAGCGAGCTGTGGACGCCATCGGTGGACCCCCAACCCGACCATCTACAACCCCGTGTGAGTGAGTCTGAGTGCGAACGGGCCCGTGTCCAGGGATAAGTATAAGACTGTATAAGGCTGCCCTGTGTATCTGCTTCTTCCTCTTCACTGTACATTGCTTTTTCTTCCTCTTCTTTGTACAAAGTGTGTACTTCTCTTCCTTCCCATACAATTGTAAATAAATTACCTGTTCTTCCTGTTTTCCTCTTAATTCGACCGTCTTTGTGATTTCTCCATTGGGTAAGAGTGGCACGATCACATCCGCTCCAATCGGGTTAGTTCCTGATAATGGCCCGAATCGCGGCTCGCTTCGCTCGGCGTGTCCACTGAAACCGTGGTTCGGGTAGGGTTATTTCCTTGCTTCACGGCCGGTGTTAGTACTTAGGTAATAAGACTAATTCGGCTTACAACCCTATTTAACACCGACCGGAAGGAACGTGATAGCCCCGGATCGCGTCGGCTAGTAAAAAGACAAGGGGATTAATCCCCCCTTGATAAGGGGAAGGCCGACGTTAGAGATCTGCAACAATATATTGTTGTGGATCTGTCGCCGGCCTTCTCCTCTTATCAAGGGGGGATTAGTCCCCTTGTCTTTACTGACCTGGCGCGACCCGAGACCTATTACGTCCCTTCCGGACAGCGCTAAATAGGGTTTCGGGACCAAATTCGCTGTTACCTAAGTACTAGCGCTGCCCTGGAAGCGAGGGAATAAGCCTCGCACGAACCACGTGTGATGGTGATACGCCGAGCGGTTTGCGTACACGTGATCCGCGCTATTATTAGTTACTAGACCCGATTGAAGCGATCTTATTCGAACCACGCTTAGTCAATGGAGAAATCACAAAGGCGATCGAATTGGAAAGAAAAGGAAGAACAAATATGTTTAATTATGATTGCATGTATTTACAGCTCAGGACGAAGAGACAAAGTGAAATCCTTAAACAGTCTTACTCTTAATACCCCAGGACAAACGGGCCTGTCTGACACACACACTCACACGGGGATTGCTAATGAGCAGGATGATGTTCACCAGCGCCGCGGTGGTCATACAGGATCGGCTCTGTCTCACTCTCCAAGGTAAAGCGAGGAGATAACTCCCACCCGAGCCGCAGCGTTAATGGATACGCCGAGCGAAGCGAGCCGCGACTCGGGCCATTAACAAATACTACTAAACCCGATCCTGAGCGGTTCCTATCATGCCACAGGTATTCAATTGAGAAAAGACGCAAACGATCGAATGAGAGGAAACCAGAGTAAGGGAGAACAAATATGGGTTTATTAATTATTTACAAAAACCCAAAGAGGCAGAGGAATCGAAAGTAATATACAGAAGAAGAGAAGAAACAAAAGGACACAGCGCAACCTTATCTAAACAGTCTTATCTTATCACGACCCCAGGACAAACAGACAGACTCACACACGGGATGGTAGCCGGTAGGAGGAGAAGGTCCAAGCCGATGGCTCCAGGCTCAGGGTCCGCGGCGAAGAATGGCACGCAGCTGGTGTCGTTGGCGCGCGACCGGACCTCATAGATATATCGGGGCACTGGGATGCGGCGTACATAATATGCGTGCCAACTCTCTCTCTCTCTCTCTCTCTCTCTCTCTCTCTCTCTCTCTCTCTCTCTCTCTCTCTCAACGTTCGCATCAGAGAATACCCTCGCGCAGATCTCCTCAAGCAGTCCTCGCGCTCTTCTGGTACAATAAGCAAGGAGTCCGTGGCGCAGTTCTCAAAGCAGTCCTCCCCGCTTGCGCTTATATAACGCGCTCCAATATCACTCCGCACTCTGCCAGGCCACGCCCGTCGGTCAGATTACATCAGCCCTGGTTGGCTGGTGGGGGCTTACTGGCCACGCCCTGATGGTGAGTTGACGTGGCCACACCTCGTTCTTGGCGCTCCGCCCCCTTCTTCTCCAAGCTTGACCGCGTGTGTAATGGCGTTTGGAGCGAGCGCTGAGGCGGCTGCGGCTGGCAGAGGCGCGTAATACTATTTAGAGAGAGAGGCTGGCAAAATGGACGGAATGGGGCCTATCTTATTTAATTAATGCAACGCAGATGCAACTATTGGGAACACAGCCTTATCTGAAACACATATTAAGGAAATAACTGAAAGTCCTATGGTGTCCTACGTGTTGCCTATGGACTAGCTATGGGTGCGACCTTATTAAATGATGGGATATTTACAAGAGTTATTATTTACAAGTATTTACAAGTGAGGGGTTCTCAAAACCGCAACAATATATATAGGTCTCATTGCGGTCTCAAAACCGCAACAAAACCACAACAATCTGCGTGAGGGTATATATATGTATGTATGTCCACGACATCCATTTTTCCGTTCTCCAACCTATAGCTTTGTCTTTAAAAAAACTCAACGTTTCGGCCAGCAACCCAGCGTGCGCTGGGCCTCCACTAGCCTTCATCAAGAAAAGTTCCCTTGTTCACCTCCTCCCAGATATACCTGGGGGGAGGGGTGGGCCTATTCTATCAACCAATCACAAAGCTGTGTTGCGAGACCTCGTGACCATAGACACATGATCGGCTTATGTTGCAAGTGTTTTGTGTGTGTTTGAGCGGTGTATTGTGTTTTGTTGTCCTTGTGCCTGTGTCGGTTATGTCCCACTTTGTCTTTGTCCTCCTCCCAGCATCGGTGTCTCTCTGGTGTATTTATGCATGAGAGGTCCGTATGCCTGTGGTAACACCACAGTCTCCTCTGTCAACGTTGCCTTCGTTTGGCCAGTGTGCCAGGCCTCCAGTATTCGCGTCCTGGCCCGGTTCGGGGATGCTGCCAGCACATTCACATTGTCCCATAGCGGAACATGGCCCGCCCTTATTCCATGCTTGGCGATAGCAGATCTTTCTGGGTGATTACACTCAAAGGCCTTCTGGTGTTCATTAATGCGCTGGCCTGAGGTTCTTCCAGTCCCGCCTATGTATTCTGCACCACAGTCACATGGAATGGTGTGTACCACACCTGTGCAATCATTCTTTTGTCTTTGACCTTGGTCAGTGCACGTTTCAAGGTGTATATCGGTTGGTCGTTAACCCTCACCCCGACCGGTCTCAAAATCCTGCCAATCCTTTGAGCTACACCTGCCACATATGGTAGCACGTAGAAGCCCTTAGGTGGTTCCTGTGGCGCGTCCTGGGTTCTTGGAGCTGCCAGTACCATTTCATTTTTTGGGCAGAGGTGTTCTGGGTAGCCATTGGCTTTCAATACCCATTTGAGATGCTTGATCTCTCTCCTTTTGTCCTCCAAGGTGGACGGTATATTCCATGCCCTTTTTACGAGTGTATTCACCACAGCTCTTTTGTGGTGCGGTGGATGGCAAGACGTAAAATCGAGGTAACGGTCGGTCTGGGTGGGTTTCCTATACACTGCGGTACTTGAGCTTCCATTTGGGTTCCTCCTCACCAAGATGTCCAGAAACGGAAGCGACCCATCCTGTTCTTCCTCACAGGTAAATTTGATGGAAGGAAACGTTCCACTGATGCCCTCCTGGATTGCATTAACAGCCGTGCTGGGACAGATGACAAAAGTGTCATCGACATAGCGGTACCAGACACGTGGCTGTGTTGGGAGGGATGGGATGGTGCGTGTTTCCAGCTCTTCCATCACCATATTGGCAACCACCGCAGACACCGGAGAGCCCATCGCAGTGCCGAACACCTGTTTGTAAAATGTGCTGTCAAAGACGAAATAGGTGGAAGACAGACAAGTGCTGAGGAGGTCACATACGTCATCAACATTCAACTTGTCGGCGGCCTGTTGCCACAATCATCCTCCATTAGCTTCTGTCTCGCCACATCAACCGCCAGGGTTGTGGGCACGTTTGTGAATAGCGAAATGACGTCAAAGGACACTGTGGCGGACACAAAAGCCCACTGGCGTGGTGACATCATTCCGCGCACCAAGTGGGTGGTGGCCACGCCCGAGGGGTAGGCGTGGCCTCATGATATACACCGGGCGCGCAGCCCGGAGCGCGCCAGTGTTACAGTGAGCTCCTGAAATAAAGACGCTTATAAGTTACCGCTTGTCCGCTTCCTCCTTGCTCGCAAGCAGCGCGCGTAACGCCGCGCTTTACTGGTGACCCCCTTGACGTTGGATCTGCCGGAGCGATCCTTCCACACGCGACGCCATTGCCATGGCCAACGTCATCAAACTTCCCGAATTTTGGGAGGCTCAGGCCGAAGTCTGGTTCGTCCAGGCCGAAGCCCAATTTCAGCTTCGGCGCCTCACCGGCGATGACACGCGCTATTGCCACGTCGTCGCCTCCCTCAGGCCCGGCACGGCCGCTCGAGTTGTGTCCGTCCTTCGCCACCCACCGGACGGCCACAAGTACGAGGCACTCATGCGGCTACTCCTAGCCACGTTCGGCCACACGGACGACGCACGGGCCGACAGCCTCCTGGATCTCCCCGAGCTCGGTGACACGCGCCCGTCGGTCCGAATGGACCATATGCTGTCACTGTTGGGTGACGAAGGCCCCGGTTCTCTATTCCGGGCGCTTTTCCGTCGCCAACTTCCAGCGCAGGTTCGCCTCGCGTTGGCCGGGACCGGGCTAACGGAACCCCGAGCATTGGCAGCCGAGGCGGACAAGTACTTCGCCGCTTCGGACACGCGGGCGAGAGTCGGCGTGGCCGTCATGGCCCTCGTGGCTGATGCTGCTGATGCTGCTGCTGATGCTGCTGATCCACAGCATCAGCTTATACAGCATACGCAGCATGCTGATACGCACCTCGTGACCGCCGCCACGCCCCGCCCACCGCCACGGCGAAAACCGCCACCGCGGGGAAACCCGTCAACTCCACCGGCCTGGCGGAGCCAGCCGCGCTCCTCCAGCTCCACCACCTGGTGCTGGTTCCACGCCAAGTTCGGCCACGAAGCTCGGCAGTGTCATCCGCCATGCTCCTTCAACGGGTCGGGAAACGCCTGGGCCGGCGCTCAATAGTGGCGATGAGCGCCGGCCGTTCGAGCAGCCTGCTGTTCATAACGGACACCTTCTCCGGGCACCGTTACCTGTGTGACACGGGAGCGCAGATGAGTGTCGTTCCCGCCGGCACGTCAGACCAGCACGCCGTGGGTGGGGGCCCCGCGCTGCTTGCCGCGAACGGGACGCCCATCCGTACGTACGGAAAATGCTGCCTCTCTCTGCAGTTCGGAGGGCAGGTTTTCCGATGGACGTTCGTCACCGCCGACGTGCCCATGGCACTGCTTGGCGCGGACTTCCTGTGCGCTAATGGGCTCCTGGTCGACGTCAAGCGCAGACGTCTTGTCCAGGCCGAGACGTTCAGCTCGCTCGCTTGTGCGTTGCCCAGCTCAACGAGCGGCTTGCCAAGTGGCTTGCCGAACGGTTCGGTTCCGGCCACGTTGGTCTGTATGCTTCCGGCAGCGGACGCATTCACCCGCCTCCTCGCCGGCTTCCCGGCCCTCACGCGGCCCACCTTCTCGGCGGGGGCCGTCAAGCACGGGGTGGCCCATCACATCCCCACCGTCGGGCCACCGGTCTACACCCGGGCACGCCGCCTCGAGCCGACGAAGCTGGCGGTGGCAAAAGCGGCGTTCGCTACCCTGGAGCGACTCGGCATCGTTCGGCGCTCAGAAAGCGCTTGGGCGTCGCCGCTGCACATCGTGCCGAAGCCCGGTGGGGGATGGCGACCGTGCGGGGACTATCGCCATCTCAATGACGCCACGACTCCCGACCGCTACCCCGTCCCCCACATTCAGGACTTTTCCGCCCGTTTGGCGGGCATGTCCTTCTTCCCGAAGGTGGACCTCATACGCGGCTACCATCAGGTCCCCGTCAGGCTGGAGGACGTCCCGAAGACGGCGGTCATCACGCCATTCGGACTCTTCGAGTTCCTGCGCATGCCCTTCGGTCTGAAGAATGCGGCTCATGCGTTCCAGCGACTGATGGACAGCGTCCTGCGTGACTTGGATTTTGTCTACGTCTACCTGGACGATATCCTCGTCGCCAGCGCGTCTGGGCCAGCATGGCCTGATTGTGAACCCCGCAAAGTGCCGGTTCGGCGCCACCATAATCGATTTTCTGGGGCACCGTGTCACCAGGCAAGGAGCCGTCCCCCTGCCGGCCAAGGTGGAGGCGGTGAAGGGGTTTCCGCGCCCCCGCACGATCAGAGGGCTGCAGGAGTTCCTGGGCATGGTGAACTTTTACCATCGGTTCCTGCCCCGTATTGCCCAGCTCCTGCGCCCCCTGCACGAAGCTCTCCGAGGTAAGCCGGGCAACGGCGACGTTACCTGGACCGAGCAGATGGACACGGCGTTCACGGGCGCGAAGCTCGCCTTGGCTAACGCCACCATGCTCGCGCACCCGGCGCCCGATGCACCGATCGCCCTCACCACCGATGCCTCGGACTACGCGGTGGGCGCGGTGCACGAGCAATGGGTGCGTGGAGCTTGGCAACCGCTGGCGTTCTTTAGCCGGCAGCTTCGCCCGCCCAAACGCCATTACAGTACCTTCGACCGCGAGTTGCTCGGGCTTCACTTGGCGGTCAGGCACTTCCGCCATCTGCTCGAGGGCCGTGCGTTCACTGCCTTCGTCGACCACAAGCCACTGATCTTCGCGATGGGCAAGGTCACCGAGCCGTGGTCGGCCCGGCAGCAGCGTCACCTCTCGGCCGTGTCCGAGTACACGACGGACATCCAGCACGTCGCGGGGAAGGACAACCCGGTGGCGGATTGCCTTTCCCGGGCCGTCGCCCATGCAGTCCACCTCGGCATCGACTATGCCCGGATGGCAGCGGACCAGGCCGCTGACCCCGACGTCCAGGCCTTGCGGACCGCCGTCACGGGCCTCCGCGTCACCGAGGTGGCGTTCGACGGCGCGGGCGCGGCCCTCTTGTGCGACGTCTCCCTCGGGCGTCCTCGCCCCATCGTGCCCGCGGGCTGGCAGCGCCAGGTGTTTGACGCCATCCACGGCCTTTCCCACCTGGGCGCGAGGGCCTCCCAAAGGCTGATCGCCGACAAGTTCGTCTGGCATGGCCTCCGGAAGGCCGTCCGCGGTTGGGCCAGGACGTGCCTCGCGTGCCAGCGCGCCAAGGTGCACCGGCACACCCAGGCCCCGTTGGCCCCGTTCACGGTGCCGGAACGCCGGTTTGACCACGTCCACGTGGACCTGGTGGGACCTCTGCCCCCCTCGCGGGGTTTCACCTACGTCCTCACCATGGTGGACCGCACCACCCGGTGGCCGGAGGCCGTGTCCTTGGCGTCGGCAACGGCAGCCGATGTCGCGCAGGCTTTCATCGCCACCTGGGTCGCCCGGTTCGGCGCCCCCTCAGACATCTCGTCCGACCGCGGCCCCCAGTTCACCTCGGAGCTCTGGGGGGCGGTCGCGCAGGGGCTCGGGGTCCGGCTGCACCGAACCACGGCCTACCACCCCCAGGCTAACGGCCTGTGTGAGCGATTTCACCGCTCATTGAAGGCCGCGCTCCGGGCCACCCTCCGCGACGGCGGCTGGGTCGACAGGTTCCCCTGGGTCCTGCTGGGCCTCCGGACGGCGCCCAAGGAGGACCTGCGCGCATCCGCGGCGGAGTTGGTCTTCGGGCAACCGCTGCGGGTGCCGGGCGAGTTCCTCCCCGACTCCACGGCACCATGGTCCGCGGCACAGCAGCGCTCCGCTCTGCAAGAGACCGCCCAGAGGTTCGCCCCGGTGCCAACGGCATGCCACGGGCACCCACCGACGCACGTCGCCCCGGAGCTTCGCACGGC
The DNA here is from genome assembly GCF_964187855.1 of Myxine glutinosa. Taxonomy (NCBI): domain Eukaryota; kingdom Metazoa; phylum Chordata; class Myxini; order Myxiniformes; family Myxinidae; genus Myxine; species Myxine glutinosa. The sequence goes on along the minus strand of NC_136266.1, from coordinate 94,959,207 downwards.
GGAGTACGTCTTCGTCCGCCACGATGCCCACCGGACACCACTGCGGCCCCCGTACGACGGGCCTTTCCGCGTGCTGGAGACCGGGGCGAAGCACTTCACCCTGGACATCGGCGGTACTCCTGACCGTGTTTCGGTAGACCGCCTCAAGCCGGCCCACCTCGACGTGGACCATCCACCGCCAGTGGCCCGACCCCCACGTCGGGGCCGCCCCCCTGCGGGCGGACCCCCGGCACCGCCCAGCCCCGCCGCCACGCCGCCCCCCGGTCCTGCACCCATCCCAGGGGCAGCCAGGGGCATCCCACCTGGCATCCCTGCACCCCGGACGCCGCCGATCGCCAGGGGGCGCTTCGGCCGGGTCATTCGTCTGCCCCGCAAACTGGCCCTCCAGGTGCGCGGGAATTCTGGGGGGGCGCGTGTGGCGGACACAAAAGCCCACTGGCGTGGTGACATCATTCCGCGCACCAAGTGGGCGGTGGCCACGCCCGAGGGGTAGGCGTGGCCTCATGATATACACCGGGCGCGCAGCCCGGAGTGCGCCAGTGTTACAGTGAGCTCCTGAAATAAAGACGCTTATAAGTTACCGCTTGTCCGCTTCCTCCTTGCTCGCAAGCAGCGCGCGTAACGCCGCGCTTTAACACCATGGATTCGTGTGGATGGATCGTGGTGTGTGTTATTTTATCCACAAACTCGGAGCTGTTGCGCAATCCTCGGTCGGTTTTTCCCACGAGGTACTTTTGTATATCGCCCACGAACTTTGACAATGCATATGATGGTCCATTGATACACGACACGATGACCCGTATTATCCTTGCAAGCAGCGCGTTTAACGTGCGTTCTTCCTTCTTAGTTGGATCCTTCGTTATACGTTCATAGGTGTTCGTATCATTCAATAACTCTTGCATTTTGTCTTTGTATGTTAAGTGGTCCAATAAAACTGTCGCACGACCTTTGTCCGCCGGTACAACCACAATCTCGTCCATCCTGCGCCGCTCTTGCAACGCTCGTCGTTCCACTGAATCCAGGTTGAAATCATTTCGGCTGCGGCGAGGTGGGCGGAGTCAAACTGCTGCCACACGTGACCGAACCTCGTTAGTCGTTCTTGACGTCATCCGATAGTACCGTGATCACATCTGTCGGTATTCCTTTTGGAGTGACCGCAAAGTTAAGGCCTTTTCTTAATACACTCATATGTGAGTCTGTGAAATGTTTACCTGAGAGGTTAACCACCCATCGGTCCTGGAGTGAATCGCTGGCGTTTCCATCGTGCACCAGTTTGTCTTGGAGTGCAGCAAACTTTTTCTCGTGCTTCTTCTTCACTGACACCAAGGTGGCGCTGGCGAAGTTCGAAGCTCTCTTTTCCACGCGAGTCGCGAGTCCATTCTACCGTCGGTAAGGCCGTGCGGATCGCATCAGCAATCCGGTTTGTTCGGGCGGTGCGTGATCTGATCTTGTTGTGGCACATCGATACGAACAGACGCAAAAACCTCCGACCCGTGGCGTGCATGATCCGACGTGCTTTGTATCCTGGTAGAGGTGGTCTAAAACGGAGAGGTTTGGGTAGGACATCTTTGTTCGGGCAACGATGGTTGAACCTCAGATGGGCCTTGGTCACTTCGATCTGCTCCACAGGTTTCGTGTACAGTCGACATTGTCTAGCTACGCTTCGCCCATGGCTTTCGCCAATAATATCAAGTAATGAACGGCGGTTGGGAATTATATCCACGACATCCATTTTTCCGTTCTCCAACCTATAGCTTTGTCTTTGAAAAACTCAACGTTTCAGCCAGCAACCCAGCGTGCGCTGGGCCTCCACTAGCTTTCATCAAGAGAAGTTCCCTTGTTCACCAGACTTCACCTCCTCTCACATATACCTGTGGGTAGGGGTGGGCCTATTCTATCAACCAATCACAATAAAGGGAGCGGGAGACAAGATGGGGAGAGAGAAGGAAGCACACAAGTACAACAGCAGAGAACAGGGACATCCGGAGATCTGAAATATCGTTAATGGTTATGTCGTTAATGGTGATCTAATAATCATTCCACATGCGCCATGACGTCATCACGCCAGCAAAGAGGTGAGTGGTCCAATCCAGTAGAAAACAACGATATTAATTACTGATTACAGCAATATGATTGGCACGCGTTCGATGATGATAGGCAAGTACGAGCATGATGACACGGCAGGTACAAGCCGACCTGTACATGCGCTTCTGTCGCCAGACATAGCACATATCACATTCGGTGGATCTAATGCTTGCCTTCCTCTTTCTAGTATGTTTTGCTTCAGCCGCCATGATAGCTTTACAAACAGATGAGACAGATTGCATTGTCCCACAACCAATCATAAGTTTATCCACACCTTATCCAGCCTTTATCCTGAGGATAGCTATCCAACCGTACTTTATACGTCTAATAGTAATAGTCGTGGCCAAAAATATTGGCACCCTTGCACTTTTTTCCAAATAACTCACAATTTTCTCGAAAAATAAGTTGAAATTTACACAAGTATTTGGTCTCCACAATTTTTTATTGCACTGTTAATATTACATTTGTTTTTCATTCAGAACTTAATATATCCTTTTAAATCAGAAAAAATAAATAAATGGAATTGACAAAATTATTGACACCCGAACTTAACATTTGGTAGCACAGCCTTTGAACAAAATAACTGCAGTCAAGCGCTTCCTGTAACCATGAATGAGCTTCCTCCACATTCCTGCTGGAAGTTTGGCCCACTCTTCTTGTGCAAACTGCTCCCATTCTCCCAGATTTGAAGGGTGCCTTCTCCCAACTGCTGTTTTCAGATCTCCCCACAGGTGTTCAATGGGATTTAGGTCTGGACTCATTGCTGGCCACTTCAGAACAGTCCAGCGTTTTGTCTTGAACCATTCCTGGGTGCTTTTTGAAGTGTGTTTGGGGTCATTGTCCTTCTGCAAGACCCATGACCTTCGACAGAAACCCAGCTTTCTGACACTGGGTTGAACATTGCACTCTACAATGCCTTGGTAATCTCCTGATTTCATGATGCCAAGCACACATTCAAGGTACCCAGTGCCAGAGTCAGCACAGCAACCCCAAAACATCACTGAACCTACTCCATGTTTGACTGAAGGGGAGGTGTTGTTTTCTTTGAAGGCTTCATTTTGTTTTCTGTAAACATAGAGATGATGTGCTTTACCAAAAAGCTCTAATTTGGTTTCATCTGTCCACAGGACATTCTCCCAGAATGATCTTGGCTTGTTTAAGTGTGTTTTGAAAAAAGTCCAGTTGGGCTTTCTTATGTCTCTCTCTCAGCAGTGGGGTCCTCCTGACCCTCCTATCATAGAACCCCCTTTCATTGAGTTGGCGATGGATGGTGCGAGTTGAAACTGTCGTACCTTGTGTCTGAAGGTCAGCTTGAATCTGTTTGGCAGTTGATCGAGGTGCTTTCTCCACCATTCGAACAATCCTTCGCTGCAATCTTCGATCAAGTTTGCTCTTGTGGCCACGTCCAGGGAGGTTAGCTACAGTGCCATGGGTCTTAATCTTCCTGATAACATTGCGTACAGTGGACATAGGAGCATCAATGTCTCTGTAGTTTACTTGAGTGTCCATGCTTGGCTACAATCTTGTGTCTGACCTCTTCAGACAATTCTCTGGTCTTTCTTTTCTCCATGCTCATTGCGGTACACACAGTGACACAAAACAGCAGAATCACTCCTTTTCTCTACTCAAACTGCTTGAATGAGTGCTTTTTATATTGCTGGTACCTGCAACTCACCATAGGTGAGTTAAATTCCAAAGTAACGGAGAATCACCTGCTTGAAATCTAATTATTTCTAACAACTTCTAAAAGGTGCCAATAATATTGTCTGGGCCATTTTAGGATTTCTGTGTGGAATAAGCTAAGATTTCGTAATTTTTCAGCTTTTTTGTTTTGTTCCACTGCAAACCAAAGACATGCATATGTGGATACCAAAAGATTTTTGATTTCAACAATTTTCTGGAAGAAATGGTGCATTATTTGAAAAAAGTGCAAGGGTGCCAATATTTTTGGCCACGACTGTAGTTATCCTCCGGATAAGAATCTTAACCACAGGATAGCTCCTTTCTCTCGCTCTCTCTTCTCTCTCTCCCTCTCTAAACGACCAGACAAGACAAATGATTGCGACAAAGACCCTAAATGGCATGCGCTTTTATCACCCCCACCAGCGTGGTTCCCCAGCCCCTTTGGTGGATGCCCCAGCGTTGCCCTTAGTCGCCACCCTCCCGCAATTGGTCTTGCGTGTCGGCTCCAGCCGTCATGCATGGTATTGTGTCTGACGTGATATGTGCTGTGTCTGGCGACTTCCTTGCGGATTGTTCTTGCTGAGACGGGGCATTAGCTTTCTTGATCCATTTCTGTCACCACCACTGTTTGGAGAATTTTGGCTGGCTTAACCCGGTCTTATGGTAACGGGCACGATTCTGAGGAAAGGTGACTCACCCCATGGTGAAGGCAGCACATGGCGGCTCACACCAGTTTACGCTGGTTCAGGAGATTGAGGAAGCGAGATTGGAAGAAAAGGGTGAGGGTCCTGTGCTAAAAAAAAAAAAGTGAAATATAGAGAGAGATAAAGGAAAAAGGCAGAGGCGTAGTTTGGCTTCTCTATTTAGGGGGGCAAGGGCTTAATATTAATAATGGGTAGCGAGAGCTGACTTCCAAAATTACTGTTTGTTAGTGTCGTTACAGTGTACGTGAGATAACAAATACAGTTTACGTTCATTATTGTAACTCAGGTTTAAATACGGGATGTTTTTATCTTAATTGTAAAATATTGAAAAAAATTAAGGTGGGGCCATTGCCGCCCTCCTGCCCCCCCCCCCTAAATTCCACCAGTGGAAAAAGGTTAGATGAGGAAATGAATACACAAACACACACACACACACACACACACACACACACACACACACACACACACACACACACACACACACACACACACAATCATCTATCTAATTAATTAATACACTCGCACCGCATTTTTATCCACATGAATTGCATCGCACTTAACTGAACAGATACTGTGAAATAAATATTGTTAGACTCTTAACGATTGACTCTTTTACCATCTGGAAGACACAACCACAACAATGTATTGTCGCGCAACTCCGGTTAACACCAGAGTCGCGGATAGTCTAAACGGTCTTATTCGGAGGCACAACCCAAACACGGATTTTACTATGGCCGCGCAGGAGGAAGAAGGAAAATTGAGGCTGCGGCAAAAGCTTACCTTCAGCGCACCGACATAGCTCCGGTCCTGTAAGGGGATTAAATCAAGCGGGCACAGGTGTAACGGGGAATAGAAAATAATACAAGGGTTTATTACAAATAAAAGCAAGGACAGGAAAAAGCACGCGCCGGTAATAAAATATCCTAATCGGGACGTCCCCAAAAAAGATTTCGGATACGAGATGAGGGGAGAATTAATAAAAGAACACGTTCGTCATGTAATTGGGAAAGCTAACGTAGTGTGCAGTCTTATCTGTCTGTAGTCTTGTGTGTAACACGGCCCCGCTCGCGTGCCACCAGGCCCCGCTCCAAGCCTCTCGCCACTCCCACGAGGTCTGTGCACAAAGCTCCAAAGCACCGAGCACCGATCCAAGCACCAGCACCGCACCAAGCACCACGAGGTCCCACAGCAGGAAAAGCACCGCGCGTCCAACGCAGGCTAGCGGCTCCAAGCGAGGTCAAAAAGCAAGCGAACTCCACTCGGGCTATGACTCAACTCGGGTGCCAGAACCAACTCACTCCACGAAAAGTCCTGCCGCCCCTCGTATCACTCCGCGGCGGTGACGTCAGCCTTGGCGCGCCACCCAATCAATGGCCTCCACCGAATCACAGGCCTGTGGTGTGGTCATAGCACATGGCACTCTATCTGGTTAGGCCCGTCGGAGGTGCAAATGGCGGCGGCCATGCGACGGTGTCCTGGCCTGGTTTCCTTCCTATGTCATGTCAGGGGAGGGCGTTATTTAGTGTTGCAATAAGGATCCTAACTAAGTGTCTAAGTGGTTTGCAGTGCCAAAAGGGACAAAGGTTTGGCTGACCAGGTGAGACGTACAAGGGCGCTACTCTTTAATCCCTAACTCTACTTAACACACGAACCTCCTGGTAGGTTCACAAGTATACTCCTTACCCGACAAAACGCCTACACATGAAGAACTTATTACAGGTACATTTCCTTACCGCGACACACGAAGCATGTTACCTACTCAGATCTATCTGCTCTACATATCACTACCACATCGACATAATAGTATTAATGTGTCCTTCCCATGTGTGCAGTCTTTTTCCAGTGCAGTCCTGTCTGATGTTGTGTTTTAAAGGGCATTGCGATACCACGTGGTTTAGGGTGTACACTGTTAGTGAGCAGTGTTGTTTTCTATGCTCAAATAGCAATGCCTGCCAGGGTAGCTTATAGGGTAACTTAGTGGTATGCGTACTTACCTCTGATCCGCCTAGCTTGGGTTTGAATCCCGACACAGCTATAAACTATCACCCTGGTGTTTCACATGCACGGCAACACATCAAGGTGTGCACCATCCATTGGAAGCGTGTTAAGCTGGTTGTTCTCTTTGTTAGAGATCCCACAGTGACCTTGGTGAAGAGTAGGTGAGTTATCGCTGGGACCTTGGACAGACTACAAATTCCTGCCTAAACTGCAGGTAGCAAATGGGCTGTTCCTCTTGTAGGTTATTTGACACCAGGTTTCACTGCTCTGTCTTCGAGTGTGGTTGCTGGAGAGCACACCTCCGCCAGGCTGAACAGTTCACGTTGTGTATCCCACTGATAGCTCAGATCTGGATTCAGACCTGAACCAAAATCTAATCGGTTTGTACTTGTCACCGAACCAACCAATCCCTTCTACTTTTAAAATAAGTCATCCACAACTTTTTGAGATATCCTGTTTCACAAACAGACAGGGGTGAAAACATAACCTGCATCCACCTTCGGTGGTGTCGGTAATTGTACTAGATTTTTACAGCTATTGGTGAAGGGAGAACATCTCTTTTTAAAGAGTTTCATGTATAAACGGCTCTTTTTCTTGTTAGGAAGACCCTTGACATGTTTGCACTCCAAGAGGTCTTTGTATATTACATGTCCCCTAAAACACCATCAAGGTGATAGACTGGGTCAATTTTCAAAAAATCTTAACCCCAAAGGCAAATCGTGTTAATTTAGGGCAGACAAGGTTTTTGGGGGTATTGAGGGGTGCTGAACTCAAATCTGCTGTATGTCCAGCTCAAAAATGGCCGATAATGCCTCAAAATTGATAAATCCAAGATGGCCGCCACCGCCAGGCTGAAATGTATTGTTACAGATCGCGGTTTAGATGTTATGATGGGCCGAGCGGATGGTCCAACCGCAACCGTTACAGGATCCCCGATTGGCCCGACTCCCCCAACGTTGACCAGATCGCACCACAGATATTCAATCGGGAAACCTCTAAAGCGACCGAAAGAGAAGGAAAAGAGAAGAAGACAGAGTACGGAGGAAGAACAGATTTATTACACACACACAAGCAAAAAGAAGAAGCGACTAAAATTATTTACAAGCAATGGATGGAAGAAGCAGTCACACAGTGAATCGTTAACTTATACTATTCAATTTACTTAACCCCAGGACAACGATTAGGACAGACGACGTTCACACTTACACGGGGGATATTGCAGGCAGGTATGGCTTGAGGTGGATTGCTGGAGAGGGAGGCAGGGTCGGAGGTAGCAGCTCTCGATTCTTCGCGTTTTTGGCGGGAAAACCCTCGGCCGCGTATCCGCTGCCGATGCTGTAGACGTCACGCGCTGGCTTGGTCACACCTGTTCCTCTCCTTCTAGTGGAGCCGTCTCCCTCCTCTCAGCGCGTCTCTTCAAACCTTGTTTCCTACCCAAGTATCTCTCCTTTTTGGTTTGGAGCGTCTCTCAGCTCACAGCTCACAGCTCATTTCTCATGTCCTCTCCCATGTCATCTCCCGTGTCATCTCTCGAAGCAGTCCCTTCCAGTCGCTTTTATTACTCGGGGCGGAATCAAGCCGCCGGCTGCGAGGGCACGCCTACCGGGTCGCTCACCGCGGTGCTGATTGGCTGTTAGGGCTGTCCGATTTCCCCCCTTGATCATGACGACGTGCCACGCCTGTGAGTTGGCGGCTCCTACCCCACTCTTCTCCGAGATGAGCACATGGGCAATGGCGGCTTGCGGGACTGAACACCACTCGCACCGCTTTTGAAAGGAACTTTGGAGAGCGGAGATGATTGGGGAAATTGGAAGGGCCTACGCTTATTTTGTTTGATACAATGCAGAGTCAATCTAGTGGGAAACACATATTTAGCCGACATGGAATAAGGAAATAAACTATTTAAAAAGATATATCGTGGCCTGTGTGTAAGTTTCATGGAATTATCTAGGAGGACGGCTGCGACCATTATTTACATTACGAGGGTGTTACACACAACAAAACCATACTTTTCACATTCGTTACACTTTCTCCAAAATTGTTACACTTCTCAAAAACCGTTACACTTCTCAAATTCGTTACACTTCTCAAAACCGTTACACTGCACCCTCCTTTCTTCAGGCCTGGGCTCGGGCCTACAAAACTTTAACTTAGTGTGACACGTAGGTGTAATTCCCTCTACAATTAACCTGACCCTGAGTGTGACAATCTTAAAACACAAATAAGTATGTCCCCCTATTGCATTGCACCCTGTCTAACAGACTCAAGCCCACAGCTAACCGAATTACGGAATTATTCTCAAACTATACATTTACGGTGGGGAGCATTATTTACAGTGACGTTATTTCTTATTTACAACGCAACCCAGGACCTGTGTTTTTTTTTTTCTTTTTAGGGAACAAGAAAAAGAAATTCCTGTTGGGAGGGAGGAGACAGCACGCATTGCATCAATGCACCAGTACCAATACCACCAAAGCACCCAAAAGCACCACAAAAGCACCTCTCGGTGCACAGTCACCACGGTTCATAATAAACACAACAAAACAACTGGTGGTGGTCTTCTCTTTCTCTGCTGGGCCGATGTTCTTCCCGACGTCTTCTGGCTTCATGCGGCCTACTTGGAAATAATAAAAAGCACAACTTGTGTTCGTTTTTATTTAGGGCCTCAGGGGCCAACTAAGGGTGGTCCACCTGTTTGGCATAGGTGCCACCTTACCGAGGGCCGCAAGCAAGATTCCCTGACCACTATGGCCGGTCTCCAACAGAGGTGCCCTGCCCCAGAACCTGGGGTCCATCAAGTGGTACTTGGCCGCAGAACAGCGGTCCATAAAGTGGTACATCAACGCAATGCATGCTGGTTCTGAGAATCTCGTGCGCACAATGGCCACCTCACGCACGCTCCGCTCGGCACCCAATGGCGCACAGGTCCTCAAGTGGGAGACAAAAGGGGGGAAGACAAATGAGCGAGGGGTAAGGTCACAAGGGTACACGTCAATAAAGGCATTGCAGGGTGAAGTGCGTACGGAGAGCGAAGTGAGAAAAACTCGTTCCTACCGTACGTCACCCCCCCTGTCACCTACACTACCCTTGCCCTTACCCCATATTTACAAGAATTTACACCTTTACAAATTCGTCACTACGTCTTGTCTTCCCCATCTTTCCCTTCTACACCAAATTAGTCTCCAATCCCTCTACTTCAAAATTTGCCATCATCAATTCATCATCAATCCTCATAAGGAAGGAGAGATGGAATTACGCACAATGTCACACCCACGTCATGATGCGTCTCACAATCCAAAACATTTGCATCAAAAATAATTAAACATGGCATGGTGCGGAGTACCTGTCATCTCAGGTGAGTGGATGCAGATGGTGCGAGGAGACTTCAATCCTAACTATCCTCTAAATGACCTTAACACTCTTTACACTACCCGGGGTCTTTCCCTGCCAAGCCATTGGCCACTTACACTATGGGTTCTAAAAACCAATTCCCATTGACCAAACTGTGGTGCTTCTCAATTTGGGGTCTCACTCCCCCGATTCATCTCCCGGTGCCCTCGCACAATTTCTGGGCTGCGACGTGTAGCTCTCCCAGCAGGTCTACCCACCTGCACACCTCCACCACTGTAGTTGCCACCCGAGCTTACCTAGCTCCTCACCCTAACCTAACTAACTGGGGAAGACCCCTCCTGGCTCTGTCACCCCACTCGGTGCCGTCTGGCACTGGGCTACCCGGGTCCGTCCTCCGGATCCTCGGGCCCCATCCACAACAACTACTACCGGCTCCCAGAGCCCACCTGCGGCCTCACCTGGCCGACATCCTCACAGTGGTGGAGTGCCCAAACCAACTACACACCCTAACAGGCTACACGCCCAGCCATTTCCACAACACTAATGCACCCATCCAAAGACCATTCTTTCACCCGCACCACAGATGCCAATATCCAACCACAATTTACCTATACCCTCAACCTAACACTTACACTACCCGCCCCGGGTATCCATGATGGGGGTCCACTCTTCCCCCATTCACACCTTCGCACCATCCACTCCACTCCACAACTTCCACCATACTCACTCCACGACCATCCATTCCAATACTCCATTTATTCCACACTACCATTTATTCCACACAGCCACATACACCTGTTGTTGCACACCTGTGCCCTCACACCTGGTGCCACCTGCACCCTCCTTTCTTCCTGGACCATTTGGTCAACACAACACGCAATCACCACTACTCCCTCATACACTGCTCCATACACCTGTTCAGTTGCACCCCTGTGCACTCACACCTGTTCAATCACACCTGTTCAATCCTCAACACACGGCATCATCTCAGCTAACGACTCCCCTCTGAAACTTGCGCTTCCCAGTCGCCCCTTTAAACTATTGCGCTCCCACGTCATTATCATCCACACTAATCTACCTGCGTCCCCACTACAGGTATCCTTGTCACTAACTAATCTTAACGTCACCTAATGTCATCTTCTAGGTCCCTACACACAATATCCTAACCCACCCGGGCTAGTTTTCACTGCCATAAACCCCATAAACTATAGCGCATTTGCCCCCCGTCTGTGAGGGATGGTGGATTTGCCATCCCACCACATCGGGGAGGTCCTACTATCAATTTTGCTCGTCCAAATTCCAACCAATTCAAAAATTTTCCATTTACTGCCAATTCTACCCACTATTATAAATTTCGTATCAAATCACTATCACTATCACTATCACCATCATCACAGTCCACTATATCCTAGCCTCGGTGCGTCGTGACATCATTAAACTCGGTTCGTAAAGCCGAGCAATGAATTCGGGTGGTTTGGTTGCCTGCAGGTTGAATCCGTCCGGCTTTCGGTTCAAGGGAGGTGGTTTGGTTGGGCCGAGATTCCACGCACCATCTCGGCGCGGCACCTTGCGGTCCCGGGCCCGATGGCTCAATCTCCCCCGGTCGGAACCCCGTCCCCACGAGGGGGCACCGTTCCGCCTCCTCCCACTCGCCCTTGAACCGGACCGGTCGCCTCGCCCGACAAAGCCCGGACTCGACCGTGCGGGGCGGGGCCAAGCCCGAATCGGCAACGACGCTTCGAAGAGAAGCGACGCAGCATCGACCCGCGCCGGGCCTCGCACCCAACAAAGCACGCCGCGCCCCGAGCGCTCGCATCGGCTATCCGTCGCCCTAACCGCTAACCCGGTTACCGTCGATGCTTCACTTGCATGCTCACACGCATACGCTACCCCTTTCACCCTCACAAAACCCGGCGTTCCAACGCCGTCCGTACATTCCACCAACGTACTCCCTGTTACACACCACACCTCTCGCGCACACTCGCTGTTCGCACACTCCTTTAACACACCTCGCGCACCGTCTTGCGCACTCTCCCTCGGTACGTACTCCGTACCACTCACCATGGGCGTGCACTCTTGCATCCACCCACTAACGCGCTCACATGGGCTCTCCCACAGCCGCGCTACCACTAACTCAGGTGTGCTTCCTCGCACACCCCCAACCATTCCAAGCGTGCATTCTCGCACCCGCTCCACCACCAACTCACTCCTCGTGTCACACTCCGTACACCCCGATGTGCATTCTCGCTCGCACTCGGTTTCACTCCCACACTTTATAACACACCCACTCGCCGACGCACACTTTTTCCTCCCACGCGTGCCATTTCCACTCACACGGGACCCTTCACCAACGCCCGGATGCTTCCTCGATCCCAAGCGCGCGAAAATTCTTTTGTCGCTAAACATCCTCTTACAAAATCTCCCCGCACAATACACAACAGCACGACTCACCTGGGGGATCCTTTTCTCCACGCGAACCTGTAAACTTCCATTTGGATTAGCGAGTACATCATCATGATTTGAGCAGGGACTTTGTACATATTCCATTTCTCCCTGCAATTCCCGGGCTACCTCCGTCATCTCTTCAATTTCTATGCCCACTTCCGCTTTTTCGTTACTCACCTCGACGACCGTTGGCTTTAATAAAATTCCCTCTACCTCATCGGTCGCCGGCTTTTCCAAACCCCGTGTCGCGATTTCTACCCCCGTCATTGTACCCGCGCTTTCCTCCGCTTCGCTCAACCAGCGCTTTTCGACCCGCTTTCCCTCCTCGTGCACCCCTGGGACCCTCTCGCCCACCATGCGATCCATGGTCTCCCCACATTTTTGCATGCGGTCACCCATTCTGTTGGTTATTGCTTCAATTTGGTTTCCCAATCGCTCACTGTTAGCCCTCCTTTCGTCCCTCATTGCCCCCAATTGCTCACTCTGAGCCTCCATCCGGTTCCCCATTTGTCCCATACTGCTTTTCAAACCTCTAATTTGGTCTCCCAATTGCTCACTATCAGCCCTCATTTGCGCACTATTAGCCCTCATATCGTCCTTCTGCAGGTTGAGGGACGCCTGCATTTGTACCATAAATTGCTCCATGAGGGCCTGCATTTGGGCCATCCCTCCCACTTGTGCAGCGGGTGCGGCCGCCGTAGTCATGTGCGAGGCGCCATTTTGCGCGCCCGCAACCTCGTGCGCGAGGACGCCATTTTGTGCGCCTGATACCCCCTCAACCGCCTCCTCATTGCTCTCCTCCTCCCTTTCTTCCCCTAAGTCCTGGGTTACCCCTAACCCGTCTATCTCCCCCACCGACATCCGATCGCCTTGATTGTCCATGGCGCGATCTCAAAATTCGGGTTTTATAAAACAAAATTTTGGCAGCTTGTAATTTTGACCAAAAATGTTTGTTTTTTTTCTACACGTTTTAAAAATTTGGTTCGGGCCTCGAATCCCACTCCCAGACACCAATTGTTACGTAATAACACAATTGGTGTCCAAAATTTGGGCTAAATAAATTTAGTCCCAGGTTCGAATCCCAACTCCTGACAACCAATTGTTACAGATCGCGGTTTAGATGTTATGATGGGCCGAGCGGATGGTCCAACCGCGACCGTTACAGGATCCCCGATTGGCCCGACTCCCCCAGCGTTGACCAGATCGCACCACAGATATTCAATCGGGAAACCTCTAAAGCGACCGAAAGAGAAGGAAAAGAGAAGAAGACAGAGTACGGAGGAAGAACAGATTTATTACACACACACAAGCAAAAAGAAGAAGCGACCAAAATTATTTACAAGCAATGGATGGAAGAAGCAGTCACACAGTGAATCGTTAACTTATACTATTCAATTTACTTAACCCCAGGACAACGATTAGGACAGACGACGTTCACACTTACACGGGGGATATTGCAGGCAGGTATGGCTTGAGGTGGATTGCTGGAGAGGGAGGCAGGGTCGGAGGTAGCAGCTCTCGATTCTTCGCGTTTTTGGCGGGAAAACCCTCGGCCGCGTATCCGCTGCCGATGCTGTAGACGTCACGCGCTGGCTCGGTCACACCTGTTCCTCTCCTTCTGGTGGAGCCGTCTCCCTCCTCTCAGCGCGTCTCTTCAAACCTTGTTTCCTCCCCAAGTATCTCTCCTTTTTGGTTTGGAGCGTCTCTCAGCTCACAGCTCACAGCTCATTTCTCATCTCCTCTCCCATGTCATCTCCCGTGTCATCTCTCGAAGCAGTCCCTTCCAGTCGCTTTTATTACTCGGGGCGGAATCAAGCCGCCAGCTGCGAGGGCACGCCTACTGGGTCGCTCACCGCGGTGCTGATTGGCTGTTAGGGCTGTCCGATTTCCCCCCTTGATCATGACGACGTGCCACGCCTGTGAGTTGGCGGCTCCTACCCCCCTCTTCTCCGAGATGAGCACATGGGCAATGGCGGCTTGCGGGACTGAACACCACTCGCACCGCTTTTGAAAGGAACTTTGGAGAGCGGAGATGATTGGGGAAATTGGAAGGGCCTACGCTTATTTTGTTTGATACAATGCAGAGTCAATCTAGTGGGAAACACATATTTAGCCTACAGAGAATAAGGGACTAACTATTTAAAAGGATATATGGTGTCCTGGGTGTAGGTTTATGAAATTAACTAAGAGGACGAGCTTCGACCTTTCTTTACATTACGAGGGTGTTACACACAACAAAACCATACTTTTCACATTCGTTACACTTTCTCCAAAATTGTTACACTTCTCAAAAAACGTTACACTTCTCAAATTCGTTACACTTCTCAAAACCGTTACAGTATTTATGTACATATCTTTTTGACTGAACAAGGTAGAAACTTGAATGAAATGTGCTTTTGTAGGTTTTCATATATGGGGAATCCAATGCCATATTCAGTTTTGAAATAAAATGTGAATAAACTGCTTGAAACTCGTATGTATTTCTAAAATAGTCGTTTTTAACGTTGAATAATTCGTCGACCAGATAAGATCCACAAGCCGCATCCCTCTCCCTCCCCACCAGGAACACAGACCGCCCATTTAAGCCCAGAGACACTACATATGATTTACATGTTGACTTGGCAGGAAACATATTAGGGATGCAATTCCCATTTTGGTGAAGCATAGCAAGTTACCTCAAATAACACTGACGCGCTTCGACGTAAACCAACATTTGACAAGCAATTTATTTATTTGTAACATGACAGCAATGGCAAGAATTTTTACTTAATTGTGCATGAGTTGATCATATCTGCTGTCAAAGCGTTATATACAGTCCTTCATTGTGTGTACAGGTAGATGTGCCCACATGAACTTATTCCCGGTCGTCATGAGTGTTCCGTCAGTTGTCTCCAAGTTTCCTGCAGTTGCACGCCTCGATGCATTCCATGCGAATTTTCCTGCAGCTGCAGCGTTGGCTGAGGTACCCCTTTGTACAACCGCATGAGGTGATCTCCCTGCAAGCTTGATAGTGTGAACGCATGATCTGAAACTTTGCTGCATCTGAAGTTGGTGGCAGAGTCTCTTGTGTACGACCGATACAAAACAACTTGACTCGTGCTTTGTTGCATGTATCGAACTCGGGCACGCCATATATCTTACAGATGAATTTCTCTGTTGATGTAGCTATGTTTTCGGTGAGAGGGCCCTTGCCAAGGCCAATCAGATCAGTGTTATGTTGCTGGAACACCTGTCAGGCTGTTTCCTTATCGTGGCCACTGAACTGAGACACTATCACAGCCGTTGACGGCATGGAAGGCAAGTAGTGTGTCCACCTGATCAGCAGATAGCAACATGCGAATTTCATGTACTGGGAAATACTTTGGAGCCTTCGCCGTCCCAGCTTTCAGGGAGAGACGTGTACAGCCCATTCTGTCATAGTGTGCTAGAAGTAGAAGAAGCACGTCTGTATCACGCACTGACACAACTATCGTTTCCATCTGAGCATGGATGCAGTGCAAAATCAGCCGGGTATCAGCTTCGTGGTCAGCCCTCAGAGGAGACTGCGAGATCTGGATCAGATGACTTGACCGTGGTTGCTTCGGCAAACCCCCCTGCTACTACAACCACTGGTTCATCTGTCGGGCTGTGTTCAATCAGATGGTTTGAAAGTAGTAGAGCGAGATCTGCTTTATTTTCCTCGAGTACCATAAAGCTAGACCAGTCTGATGGGAGAGGAACTGATGACTCGTTTTCTATTTTACGATGTACTGGTCGGTGGCGCTGCTTGCGTTTGATCCTTGTGCCTGCTTTGATTGATTCGTCTTGATACCTATCGAAGACTACGTCGATCCTCTGGTATTTTGCTCCCATATTGAACACAGTGTTAGCAAAGGTTTCGGCATAGTCAGCAAACGTTCTAATGTCAGTCGGCTTTCCAAGTGCCATCACGAGTGCTTGGCCATCAATGACCAGGCAGCTGGGTTCATCGAATGTAAAATTTGCAGGGGTTTGGACTTTTTGCGTCAGTATTTTTGCTAATACAGACTTGTTGGTGGAATGTAGACAACCACTAGTTGTGGCCAAAGATAGTGGGACGGTCATGAGTTCATGCTGGGATGTTTTCTCGGTTCACCTCGAGCCCTGCTCTATAAGCTGTTATGAGCCTTTGTAGAATGTACCTGTCAACTTTGATAGTGTTTTGCTTGCCCTTGGAAAGTTGCACGACTTTGTACAAAGAGGCAAATGTCTTGGCCTTATTCTTTTGAACGGGTGATGTCAGATCCAGTTGCTGGTCACTATCTGGAGGCTCACACAGACGTTTGTCCATGAAGACTTTCATTTGCACCTGTCCAAGGTGTTCTGCACTAAGCAGAGATTCTTGAAACACAGGCGTGACCACATCCTTGTTGATTATGTTCTTCAATGTGTCACTGCCATCTTGAAACACGCCATGCTGTTTCAACAATACAACTATGCTGCCTTCATCAGTCGTCTTTCTCCATCCTACTTTTCGTGCACTCATTGTGTGTGTGTACTCTTCGTCTTCATCGTCTGTTGTCAGTCTCAGCATTGCTGTTGTCTGAGAAGCTATGACCGTTCTCAGATTATACGACAATGTCCATCTACTGAGTGCGGATGCTATTCTGGTGATACCTACTAAGCCTCCATTCTTCTTTCCTGTAGCATTTAGCCATTCCATTCTTTGGTCTGCCGATACCTGATTGAAGCATCGATCATTGCGTTTTACTACGAAGTTGCCTTCCTGGACCTCGAGGAGGACTTCTGGTGGGAGAACCGACATCTCAGCCAGATATACAGTACCCCATCTGTCGTAGTTAATATGATCGTACCTGAAGAGGAATGGCAGCATACATTTGAACGCATATAGGTGGAGATCCCATGATCCATCACGTTGCGCTCTTGTGAAGCAGAATAGGATGATGACCATTGTCATATAGTCCCAACAGAATTCAGCATTCGGATCATCAACTACAAGAGCTGCAGCGAACTCTTTCATGGGCTGCTGAAATCTGTCGGTAGTCAGTTTGTCGACCATCTGTGCAATGTGATCGGCGTCTATGGATGTGCAGACATCTGAGAGTTCGGCTCTCAGTGCAACATCAACCCCATCCAGGTACGTATAGAGCCGTGGGAGGAGTAATTGCCAAAGAGCCTCATGGACACCAAGGATCAACCTGCTTGTGGATCTTATCTGGTCGACGAATTATTCAACATTACAAACGACTATTTTAGAAATAAATATGAGTTTAAAGCACTTTATTCACATTTTATTTCAAAACTGAATATGGCATTGGATTCCCCATATGTGAAAACCTACAAAAGCACATTTCATTCAAGTTTCTACCTTGTTTAGTCAAAAAGATATGTACATAAATACATTTCAGCCCGGCGGTGGCGGCCATCTTGGATTTCTCAATTTTGTGGCATTATCGGCCATTTTTGAGTTGGGCATACAGCAGATTTGAGTTCAGCAACCCTCAATATCCCTAAAAACATTGTGTGCCCTAAATTAACACAATTTGCCTTCAGCACTTTAAATAAGCACATTTTCAGAAAATTGACCCAGTCTATGATGCATTATGACCATGGTGTAGTTCCTTCTGTACTGCGCAGTTCTCCAGGAAAATAAAAACTGGGCACACATGGGCTAGCTCGACCATCATCTGTGTCCATGAACGGCCGGCGTACATGGTGGGACTGGGAGTGGGGTGGACCACTCTTCATCAAATCTACACCCATGGTGACTTCCACCTCTTCGTATCATTAATGAAAAACGACTTTTTTTTTTCTTCTTTTTTTTTTTTACATCAGAGCAAAGTCTCCATGTGTTCAAACAGCAAAAATTCCAAAAAAAAAACAGCAAAAAAAAGTTTCTGCTGAAACTGCCAAAATCAAGACTCTCTGCTCACCTTTACTCTTTCATTCCTCTTTTCTCCCGCCTCTGGAACAAACTCCCTCCCTCTCTTCAATCCCACTCCTCCCTCCAGGTCTTTAAAACAGCTGTTCACCACCATCTCTTGTCTTCCCCCATCCAAAACCTTGATCTTTTCTACCCCCATTAATTCACCCCAGATCCATTTTTCTGAAATACCGACTTCTTTCCTGGAAGTTCTAGATGTGTCCATGTGTTTTTTTTACCTCTCCCACCCCCCCCCCCCCAACCTCCCGTCCCCCTTCCCACGCCTCCTTCCCCCAAGCCCTCTCCCTCCCACAGATCTCCCGATGTCCCTGCTCTAAAATGTTGTACTTGTGTGCTTCTCCCTCTCTCCCCATCTTTTCTCACGCTCCCTTTATTTCGTCTGATGTGTACGTTTGTATTTTGTCATTAATGTTAGCTCTTACACGAGCCTCGATCTTGTATACAAAGAAAATTTTTTAAAAGTCCGGCTTCGAATGTACCTTCTCATCCTCCAGCATGGCCCCATGTTTGAGCATTGTCACGTCATCTCTTGGTCATACGTCACAGTTTTTGTACATTTTTTGCTCAATTTGTTTTTGTTAAATCGTGATCGAAAGCACATCTGGTGGAGTTTATAGCCGGCGAAGCCGGTGTTGTCAATGAACGCGTACGTATTATGTTGAAAAGCCAGATTTTCCTGGATCCCTTGGCTTGAGAATTTCGAAGCTTTGACGCACCAAATCGCTCAATGGAGGCCGCCATCTTGCGGATGCGGAAGTATGCATAACAAATTGAAAAAAGTTCAATGGGAGTTTGTTTCACCCGTCTTTGTTTGATTCACAATCTTATGCACCTCTAATTTGTAATTAAAATACTTTAAGACCAACCTCGTTATCTTCAACGAAAATCGTCACCAAACACCGGTACCAATGAGATTCGAGCATTTGAAAAAATATTTCAAAAACCAAATCACTCAATGGAGGCCGCCATCTTCTGGATGCGGAAGTATGCATAAAAAAATTGCGAAAAAGTTCAATAGGAGTTTGTTTCACCCGTCTTTGTTTGATTCACAATCTTATGCACCTCTAATTTGTAATTAAAATACTTTAAGACCAACCTCGTTATCTTCAACGAAAATCGTCACCAAACACCGGAACCAATGAGATTCGAGCATTTGAAAAATATATTTCAAAAAAGCTTATTACCGCGTTTCGGAGGGTGTAAACGGCGTCAAATATTCTAAAATTGACGAAGCATTATTTTTTAGAAATCTCGCAGCCATAGGGGATAGTTTTTCACGGCCGGAAATATCCGAAGTTGAGACGGAATTCACCGAATTAATCAAGAAGTAAATTTTATCAATTTTAATCTCATCCAGAATGCAAATGGTGTCATTTTAGGTCTGAATTTGCGAAATTTTGTGAGCTGACCAATCAGCGATCAGCTTAGGTCAGCCAATCAGCGCCATCCACACGGTTTGATTAACGACAGTCACACATTGCCGTTGAAACGGCGCTATCGTGTGATCTGTCGGCACTGATCTTACTGCAAGCTAACTTCTTCTGGTGGAGGAAGCCGCAGTGCCCGGAGAGAACCAGTCCTGACAGCGACTGAAGTTAGAAGACTACACACATACTGTGAAAACGTATATTAATTAAGCCCAGTTAAAATTTCTTAAAATACGCCCTAAGCTAGCACATCGTATAGTTACTTCCTTAAGCATCCTGTGACATTTATTGTATGCAGGTATTGGGGAGGACTGTCTGCTCTTCTCTTTTACCAAGTCTTACCAGGTACGGTACCTACTACACCTACCTACTACCAACTACCTAACCTACTGATGCCATAGTGATGGGTAAAATAGTGGCAAGAGGCTTTGTCTTCGCCGGCTCATTGCGGCTTTGCAGTCGGGTACTAGTATTTACAAAACACACATTAAGGGCAATTACACAGGGACATTATTATGACTATAATTGCACTTTTACACTAATTTCAAAGACGTGGATATAGACAATGGCACATGTGCTATCATGGATGCCAGTGGGAACCGTCCTCCCCCACATATCCGCTTTGTCATGGATCACTATTACGTAATGATGTGTATTCTTCACGGCGAAGTACAAAGTGGAGACGTGAAGGTCGTGATATATATTGATAGACCTTCATGGCCGGACCTTTGCAGTTGGCGTGTTCATCCACCATGTTTTTTTTACGTTCGGTTACTGGGCATGACAATGAGCACATGCCTTCCGCTAACCACCCGTGCGTGCTCCCACACGTGAGATCGAACGTCCGATGCGCTGCAAATCGATTTGTCGCTCTTCGGGTGTTCTCCACGACGGACAGACGCCTTGCGGCTTGGACCCTACGCCAAGAGGGATTAGCGGGTCTCTCCCGGCGGTAAGCGCTCCCGCTCTTAGGCTTACAATGGTTCCACGGAGCGCTCTCTCGACCCCGTGTCTCACGCAATATCCCAAACTATCGGATGGCTGTCGTCAATATGAACCGCGCGGAATCGACTGTGTGTCATCGATTGTGCTCCGAGCAAAGGCGCTTTCAATCCTCACGCTGCAAAGTCTCCATGGCTCATGCGATGTGGGGACTTGGACGGACGGACGTCTTCCCGCGATCCATGAGCAATGGGATGCAACATGTATGTGTGTGCTCATTCTTGCACTGTACATATACGCTGTCTCAGGTCGCCATTGAGTTTGGCTAGATTCGTCCCCCGGCGAATCGAGTCTTCATGGAGCATGCCTTCACATGTGAAGGCTTGCAGAACCGGCTGTCATGTCTACAAATACGTCAAAGTAAAACAAATCCCATTTTTAGGCTGGTACAGTACAGTACCACACACGGCCAGGCAGGCTAGTACAGTACAGTAACACACGCGACCAGGCAGGCTCGTACAGTACAGTATCATACTCACACGGCCAGGCAGGCTAGTACAGTACAGTAGCACACACGGCCAGGCAGGCTGGTACAGTACAGTACCACACACGGCCAGGTAGGCTCATACAGTACAGTATCATACTCACACGGCCAGGCAGGCTAGTACAGTACAGTAACACACACGGCCAGGCAGGCTAGTACAGTACAGTAACACACACGGCCAGGCAGGCTAGTACAGTACAGTGCCACGCAGGCTAGTACAGTACAGTACCACACACGACCAGGCAGGCTCGGACAGTACAGTATCATACTCACACGGCCAGGCAGGCTAGTACAGTAGGTACCACACACGGCCACGCAGGCTAGTACAGTACAGTACCACACACGGCCAGGCAGGTTAGTACAGTACTGTACCACACACAGCCAGACAGGCTAGTACAGTACTGTACCACACACAGCCAGACAGGCTAGTACAGTACAGTACCATACACATGCAGGCTAGTACAGTACAGTACCATGCATGCCCAAACAGGCTAGTACAGTAGGTTACAGTACCACGCATGACCAGGCAGGCGACTACAGTACAGTACAGTACCCTGCATGCCCAATCAGGCTAGTACAGTACAGTACCATGCATGCCCAAGCAGGCTTGTACAGTACAGTACCATGCATGCCCAAGCAGGCTGGTACAGTAGGTTACAGTACCACGCATGACCAGGCAGGCGAGTACAGTACAGTACCATGCATGCCCAAGCAGGCTTGTACAGTACAGTACCACGCATGCCCAAGCAGGCTAGTACAGTACAGTACCACGCATGACGAGGCAGGTTAGTACAGACTCTGGCAATATGAGACATGAAATACATAAAGTGAGTATAAGTGCAATTTAAATGAAAGTTATAGGAGGAGCATGGAGACTTTAAGTTAACACTCCTGTGAAAACCAAATGACATATATGATGTGTTTGTTCAATTCTCCATTTACATTTACACCTCTTTTTGATAATGTCCTACGAAAGGCCCGCTAGAGGGCCCCATGTGGCCGTTTGAGCAGTCAGAGAGCAGAGCATCCTTACACTTACAGGGTCAAGAGGCCAAACCGAGATGAAAGCTACATTGAGGACCATATGATGGCTGCTGGTACACGAGGAGGTGACAAGACAGAGTGTACGAGACAAGTACACGACAGACAGACAGATATGTAAACGTGGGGACGGTAGAGGACATCGATTATAGAGGGACACGGACAAACAAGGAATGAGGGGACGAATGAGGACTGGACACCATGGATATGTAGGAGCAAACTCTCAGGAAGAAAAAAAATGGAAATTTAGCTGTGAGGAGCAGCGTCAGGAGGGGAGAACAGTCCACAGTGACTTCCACTTCTTTCCGCCATTAATGAAAAACGACTTCAAAGAGAAGACTTTTTAATATCAGTTTGGGAACTATAAGTACATCTTGTAATCACTGTGCTGATAGCGATGCACAATGGAAGATGCCGTTCTGGTATCAATGAGCCGGTTACTGTTTCGTATGCAGCCTGCGGCTGCTGGTTGCATCATTGGTGGGAGCGCAACTGTGCCGCTGATGCAGTGCCCCCATTTCCAGTAAGCTGGTACTCATTTTGCCGAACTCAGAAAGATGACAGACTGAGACGACCCACCTCGTTGTAATTTAACGGAACGACAGGGGCTCAAACTCAAGACCCGAAGATTTTAAGGCGGCCATCTTAACCCCATAAAGCCAACACCAAGCTTACTAAGCTGGGGAACGGAGTGTGAAGTAAAGACACATTTAGCTCACTGATGTTTCATGTGATCTCGATTGTGCAGTGAGTGCTGCAGCAGGTAGCAGTAGTACCGGTATAGGTAGATCACATTGCATCAACCAGCATATTATCTGCCTTTTTAATGTACTTGCGAGACATAGATAGGCCTTAAATAATGTGTGTAAATAGTGAGTAACTTTTGGGTTAAGTTTTCAAAACTCAAGTTTTAAAGTGTGAGTTCTGAGTATTTGGAAGTAATATATTTATTACGCATGGAGCATAGGTAGGGGGATATAGGGGGGGGGGGGGGGGGGAGGAGGAATTGACATTACATTTGAGAAAATAGAGGAGGTTGGGGAGTGTGGGAGGATGGTGTAAAGAAGGGAAAGAGGTTTCGTAGTAGATAAGAGTAAGCCCCGTTAATTCACCCCAGATCCACTTTTTTGAAATACCGTCTTCTCTCCTGGAAGTCCCAGCAATGTCCATGTGTTTTATACCTCTCACCCCCTCCCCCTTCCCATGCCTCCTCCCCCCCTAAGCCCTCTCCCTCCCACAGATCTCCCGATGTCCCTGCTCTCTACTGTTGTACTTGTGTGCTTCCCTCTCTCTCCCCATCTTGTCTCCTGCTCCCTTTATCTCATGTTTTATGTGCCACTTTGTTTTTTGTGATCAATGTTAGCTCTCACACGAGCCTCGATATTGTATACAAAAAAAAAAAAGCGAAAGGAGAGGTGTGTGCAGAGCACATGATTTGCAGGTAGGTGGGCAAGTGTAAAAAAAAAAAAAATAATTCATCCTCATTTGCATCCAAAATATTCTTCATCTTTGGTTTGCAGCACAAGGTGGCATCATTGGCTGAGGATGTGGCAGTGATGCTGATGCAGTGCCCCCTGTAAGTTAGGTCATGAATTTGGACAGGGTGCCGGCGATAGCTTGCCTACTTTTCGCAAAGGACACCTTGGGAACTTTAACGTCCACCAACGTTAAAGATGGTGGATGTCAAAGCTAGCAGATGGGACACCACCGAGTTCAACGTCCATCTGAGGAACGGCACTCACGTTGATGAATCATCCTACCTGTGAAACACCTTGATGGCAGCTCGCTGGGCCTAGATTCAAACCCAGGCTAGATGGTTTAGACGCAAATGTGCGCACCTCTCGGGCCAAGGCCATCTTACCAGCCATGTACCATATAAAACACAATGTCAGTTTGTGTGTTTGTACAGAAGTCTGTCCCCCTCCATAAGGGTAGTTTTAAAGACCAATCTTTTAACACGAATGTGTGTTCACTACGGTCTATTTGCGAGGATTAAACAAACTCGAAAAACATTTTCCATAAAAGAGTATTTGTGTATCTTCTATTGGAATTGTAGACGGTGGCTTGCAAACCGAGCCTCAAGGGCGGTGTACAGAAGTTTTTTTTTTTAAATAACAATAAATACATGGCACAGGGAGGTGAAATTCGCTGCACGTGATGTGCAACGTGCGCAGAGTAAAACGAGTGTTCATTTACGTCCGTATGATATCTAATAAATAAAGAAGACATAAACCCATCGAAACATGGAAAAGCCAGTTCTGAATTTTCAGCCAGCAAGTCCCAAGCTGAGTTGAGAGTCACAAAAACGAATTTGACTCAAAATTTAAATTCCTGGCTTGATAGGACACACCGGAAGAGTCCAAATTAGGGCATGTTGAATAACTTGCAACGTCCAGTAAATGCTCATTCTGTTCATTCTATATGTATTGGAGATTACACGTATACATACTGGATGGAGTATCCTGGCCAAAGAGGACAGACACTATTTATTCCTCATCATGAACATATAAATATCTATAGCCACATGGGTTAGGACAGTGTGGTCGGACAGCCTGTGATGACAGAACGCCTCGATCGTTCCATTTTAAATTGCTTTTGATCGGTGAGTGTCCCGTTCAATAAGCCTATTAAACGGGCATGGCGACAAGAGGCATCACCCCGGAGGGCATACAGAATACGCCAGCATCGGTCCACTGTCGACCTTCAGGTGAGACATTCAGCGGACCCCACTATATCTGAGTTGAAACACTAACTTCTTTGGGATTCTAATTGTTCCAGCGACAAATATTGGGTCACATGACCTTTATGGTTATTACCTCGAGGTTCCATGTTGCCACCTTACGGTCAATCACCTGCGTATGATGTTTTCTACACTAACTACATCGTTAGGTCCACCTGCATGTCGGTTTCAGTCATTTTGGATTGGTGTTCTTCATACACTGTCAGTTTACGATCGGCACCATTTTCTGCATTCAAATAATCACCTTTTTTTCTCCACATCATCGAGGCTCAAGGAAGACCAAGTTGACTAGGTTTATGAACAATGACTGCAGGGCAGTGGGGGAAATCTGGACATGAACCGGAAAAGAAGGAAGAAAAGGAAATACTACGCCATGTAAGTATGAAAGTTGGGTTTACGGAAAGGTTATTGGGGGAAATAATGAATGTGAGTGAGGATGGGGATGGCATGAGATGGCAATGCACTGCCAGCTGGAAGCTCTAGAGAGAACAGTGGGATAGCACAGACACTGGAAGGTGGCTGCACAGATAGGAGAAGTGAGGAGCCAGAGTTGAGGTGTTCAATCAGCCTGGATTGGGAAGTTTAACCAGGAGAGGATTACTGGAAGAACAAATACATCCTGAAGTTGGGGATGGTCTGAGAGGGCAGAGGGAGAAAAACTAGAGGTGAGACGGTAAAAACAGTAAGGTAACCAACCTGCGTGTAGCGTGAGAGTATCAGACCTTGTACTTTGACCCATCATGAGAGATTTCATAATGTTGAAACCTTTAGACCACAGAATCCAGGAGAGAGATCTGATGCTGGTGTGCCAGTCCATACATGAGAGCAGTAGTCCATTGACTTATGGACGGAGGCCTTTATAGACCGAGGAGTTTTCATTTTTCAAGGTATGATGTGGAACGACCAAGGATTTGGCTAGCCTTGGAGGCCACTTTTGCTATATTGGCGACCCATGCTCCATGGGTGGCCTGTTTCACCTCCAGTGAAAATGGTTATTTGAGCGACTTTCCAGAAATGTAAAATAGTTATGTGCTCCTGAATCTGAAATGTACAACAATAGCAACAATTATGGAGACAAGTGCGGGAAGAAAGAACAGCCTGTTTGAAGTCTGAAGATGAAATTAAAATACAAGAAAACAAACACGACATAATAAGAATAACCAAAGGTTTTCGCACTGTACTCCTCAAAGTAAATCACAGCAAGAGAAAGAAGGAAGTGAAATAGCGTGCATATATAAGCATGTCCATGTGAGATCGACACCGATTGGTTCATCGGTCATGACGTCATTGGTAATCTGAACACCCATTGGTTGACTCAGTCACCATTATCTTTGGCTCCGATTGGCTGGAGCAAAGTTGAGATTGATGACTCACCATTTGCACGAATACCTTGGAGGGAGGGGGATGGGGTTCCCCCAAAAGCGAGGACTCGCCATTTACAGACATACTACCATGGACAGGTGTCAGGCAACACCTTTAATCTTTCTATGTTGAAAGAGAATGAGAGAATGTTTAACCTTTAATCTTCTACCCTCATTAATTCACCCCCAGATCCACTTTTTTTTTTTTAATTCCGACTTCTTTCCTGGAAGTTCGAGCAGTGTCCACGTGTTTTATTCCTCTCCCATCCCTCCCCCCTTCCCATGCCTCCTTCCCCCCAAGCCCTCTCCCTCCCACAGATCTCCCGATGTCCCTGTTCTCCACTGTTGTACTTGTGTGCTTCCCTCTCTCTGCCCATCTTGTCTCCCGCTCCCTGTAATGTATGTTTTGTGTTCGTTTTTTTTTTGTGATTGATGTTAGCTCTTACACGAGCCTCGATCTTGTGTACAAAAAAAAATAAAAAAATTTCATATTCCAATTCGTGTTCAAAATATAACTTTCAATTTAAATAAGTTGTTCCTTAATCATGAACTGACGATCATAAACTGATCAGACAAACACACGGATGGACATGAATCCTGCTTTTCTCTTTGGGTGCGTGGGGTTACAACAAGATGATCGGCAACATTGTCACGTGTACTGCAAATCACAGTTACATTGTTCGGATCCTTGTGAAGGAGACTGTGGATCACAGGAGACTGTGCACAATTTAGTGATGGACGTCTTCCATCAGTTGTGCGTGTACAACTTCAAATGCTGCAGTGAATTCAAAATGGCTATAAATTGGCGAGCGAACCTGAGCATCAGACGCAACCAACTGCTGTCACTCGAGCAACGTTAAACGTATTGAATAACAAATCTTGGAAATTCACCGTTATGAAAAAACTTCCAATGTCCCATCTTGGGCACCATTCTATATTGGGCTTGGGTAACCTTCCCTTACAATGCGTGTACTCTCAGTTAGATGTCAGTGTTGTAAGTGTGGAAGCAATCATTCATTCTCACTTGAAACTCAATGAGCTCCTGGAACGTTAACACAGGGAGGGAAATGATTTATCGAAGAAGATTCTGACATGATGAGAGCTGGCTCCATCATTTCATGCTGCGGTCAATGCGAGAGCCAAGATGGTGTGAAGACATTCTTGGTCGCCACCAACTTAAAGGTTGAAGGGTCAAGATCAGCCGGAAATCCCATGGCAACAGTGTTTTGCTACCTTATCGGTTTCATTCATTAGGAATTTCTTGATCATGAGAAAGCCATCAATGAAGTTGAGACAAGCAATACACAGGTGTTGGTCAGGTATGTTGTCTCAGACTTGACCACTAGTAAATCTGACCACTGGTACCACAGCTGAGATGGCTTGTGATGTGCCAAATCATCCCATCCTCTTCCTCCTCTCCCCCCCTCAATTACAGTACAGACAATCACCTTGTGATTTCCATATCTCTGGCACACCCATGGAACATCTGGGGTGGCATTGAGTTTCCCAATGACGAAGACGTTCGAAGCCTGTGTCCTGAAATGGCTTCACATAAACGTCAACCTTGAACGACCCTTGTGGATGCTCTGTGGATGTTTTGAAATTGACGCTTTGAATAATTAAACTTGTTCATAATTAATTTGCGGTCGATTTTAGTTTCATATTATCTTTCTTGAATCGGTTATGGTTATGACAAGCTTGCCAGAAATATTACAAATGTTGTCATTTTCAATATTTGACTATTACACAGTATTATCATACCAATGTCAAAAGATCATGGTTCTGGAATGATTCTGCTGCAGATGAGACTTCTGTACTGTAATCTGGTGATTGAGGTTGAAATGCTGACCCCTTCCCCACCACCTCCCACCACCACCACACCACTCCATCAGAAAGGCAATGACAAACCACCCAATGTATTCCATTACCCAAGAAGCTGCTTTGGCAGTCCTGGAAGGGATGTTACCTGGACTGTCAAGTCTGGGTTGTATTCCCGACCTGGCTATGAACTCGGATTGGTGCTTTGCAGGCAGAGCGTTGCGTCACAAACCGCATCGTCACTCAGAAGGGAGCTTAAGCTGACGAGCCATCTCTCAGCATTGATTGCTCGTGGATGTTAAAGATCCCACTGGTGTTTGTGACTAAGAGCAGGCGAGATATCATCCCCGACGCCCGAAACAAAATCCAGGTTCCTGCCTTGACTTCTTGTAATGGTTCTGGGGTCCGCCAGAACTGCGAACCCTCGGGGATGAAGCATGATGCAAAAGTAGGTCAGGACACATCTTGATGATGATGAAATGGGATTTGAACCCAGGGTCACAGCATTATGACGCATTGGAATGGGAACCAAAAGCATTGGAAAGGGAACCAAAAGCATTGGAATGGGAACCAAAAGCATTGGAATGGAACCAAAAGCATTGGAATGGGAACCAAAAGCATTGGAATGGGAACCAAAAGCATTAGAATGGGAACCAAGGGCATTGGAATGGGAACCAAAAGCATTGGAATGGGAACCAAAAGCATTGGAATGGGAACCAAAAGCATTGGACTGGGAACCAAAAGCATTGAATGGGAACCAAAAGCATTGGAATGGGAACCAAAAGCATTGGAATGGGAACCGAAAGCATTGGAATGGGAACCAAAAGCATTGGAATGGGAACCAAAAGCATTGGAATGGGAACCAAAAGCATTGGAATGGGAACCAAAAGCATTGGAATGGGAACCAAAAGCATTGGAATGGGAACCGAAAGCATTGGAATGGGAACCGAAAGCATTGGAATGGGAACCAAAAGCATTGGAATGGGAACCGAAAGCATTGGAATGGGAACCGAAAGCATTGGAATGGGAACCGAAAGCATTGGAATGGGAACCGAAAGCATTGATTGGGAACCAAAAGCATTGGAATGGGAACCAAAAGCATTGGAATGGGAACCAAAAGCATTCGAATGGGAACCAAAAGCATTGGAATGGGAACCAAAAGCATTGGAATGGGAACCAAAAGCATTGGAATGGGAACCAAAAGCATTGGAATGGGAACCAAAAGCATTGGAATGGGAACCAAAAGCATTAGAATGGGAACCAAAAGCATTGGAATGGGAACCAAAAGCATTGGAATGGGAACCAAAAGCATTGGAATGGGAACCAAAAGCATTGGAATGGGAACCAAAAGCATTGGAATGGGAACCAAAAGCATTGGAATGGGAACCGCCACAGTGGCGCTCGGTCGTCG
The DNA here is from genome assembly GCF_964187855.1 of Myxine glutinosa. Taxonomy (NCBI): domain Eukaryota; kingdom Metazoa; phylum Chordata; class Myxini; order Myxiniformes; family Myxinidae; genus Myxine; species Myxine glutinosa. The sequence goes on along the minus strand of NC_136266.1, from coordinate 94,929,734 downwards.
TGGTTGCAATGCAGTATCAGTATCACCACATTTTGTGCTGTATCAGTATCACCACATTTTGTGCAGTATCAGTATCACCACATTTTGTGCAGTATCAGTGTCACCACATTTTGTGCAGAATCAGTATCACCACATTTTGTGCAGAATCAGTATCACCACATTTTGTGCAGTATCAGTGTCACCACATTTTGTGCAGTATCTGTGTCACCACATTTTGTGCAGTATCAGTGTCACCACATTTTGTGCAGTATCAGTGTCACCACATTTTGTGCAGTATCTGTGTCACCACATTTTGTGCAGTATCAGTGTCACCACATTTTGTGCAGTATCAGTATCACCACATTTTGTGCAGTATCAGTGTCACCACATTTTGTGCAGAATCAGTATCACCACATTTTGTGCAGTATCAGTGTCAACACATTTTGTGCAGTATCTGTGTCACCACATTTTGTGCAGTATCAGTGTCACCACATTTTGTGTAGTATCAGTGTCACCACATTTTGTGCAGAATCAGTATCACCACATTTTGTGCAGTATCAGTATCACCACATTTTGTGTAGGGTGAACATTTTCATAAAAGGGGAAAACAGTGAATTCAATGACTATACAAGTAATACAAACAACAAGCTAGCGGTTTGTGATCAAACACTTGAAAATGTGCATGGCCATCGTGTACAGGTTCACGTGACCCAGTGGCCGGCCCGTGACTGCTTTCCAAGCTCAGGTGCTTCGAAGGCCACGGTGCAGGAACAAAGCGCTCCTGGGAAGCTGCCCGGTGCGCATTAGCATTCCGACAGCGTCGGCAGCAGCTCCTCAGTGACTGCCCGTGATTGACGGTTACATATTACTTGCCCAACAACACACACCCTCTGGCCACAAGTCACCCACGCCTTATACACCTCCTATTCTTTGGCAACCTCCTCCCTCCTCCTACCACCTTCTAGCTCCAACAACCCTGAGATCACGCTTCCCATCCCTTCATCCACTCCTCGTGCACCACCTCCCCGAAAAACCTTTTGCATCCCACTGCTCACCTTCCTCCGTGTACTACCGCAAACTATCTGTCTCCTTTACACTCACGACCCTGACCTCCCCTAGAGCTGTAACAGCTCCCCAGAGCTCCACGATTATGGCAGCATGTTGTCCACATAATATGAAAGTGCTTCAAATTTGAAACGGTATTTTGCTCATAATGAAGGTACCTGCATTTATAGGTACATTTATAAAGGTGCATTTAATGAAGGTACATTTATACCACAAAAACGGTACCTGCGTTATTTTTCACCGTATTCATCATCATTTGGCCAGTTTGGACACGTTTGGGATTTCATAATGAGGTTAGTCAACCCCACTTGATGTTTGTGTTGTCCATCTATTGCAGCATGTGCTTCATTTTGTGCACTTTAACGCCCATTTTTAAATGATTTACCCCAATCAAATATGGATTTCATTCACACGCAATCATCACCGTACTGTTCAGCCAATCACCTGTTAATGGGCAAATTAATGTTTTCACTGACCACAAATTTACAAATCCCTCCCTGTCACACCCTTCGTTATCCCATTTGCTCGCATCTTCATTTTGAGAAGGTGCTGGTTACCAACAATAAGTACGCATATTATATGAAACAATATTAATCGACACACTCGTACATTAATCTGCTCTTGATAAACAAATGTGAAGATAAAGTTTGGACTACCCTTGTATTGAGTCTTTTTTTTTTCTTTTTTTGTATACAAGATCGAGGCTCGTGTAAGAGCTAACATTGATCACAAAAAGACAAACTGGCACATAAAACATAAAACATATGATAAAGGCTGCGGGACAACAAGATGGAGAACAGGGACATCGGAAGATCTGTGGGAGGGAGAGGGCTTTTTGGGAGGAGGCATGGGAAGAGGGGTGGGGGTGGGGGGGAGAGGTAAAGAAAATACACATGGACACTGCTCGGACTTCCAGGAAGGAAGTCGGTATTTAAAAAAAGTGGATCTGGGGTGAATTCACGGGGGTAGACAAGATCAAGGTTTTGGATGGGGGAAGATAAGAGATGGTGGTGAACAGCTGTTTTAAAGACCTGGAGTAATTATCTGGAGTAAAACCCTGGAGTCTTTATCATCTTCTCAGAAGAAACATTATTTATTACCCATGCAGCGAAAAGTGGGGTTAAGCAATTGCGTAAGTTTGTCAGTCCGTCTACAAACGTCAGTTTATGATCGAGGAACAACTTGATTTGAATTGAATGTTTATATTTTGAACACAAATCGGAACATGTTGGAAAAAAAAACTGCAGTTTAGCAGTACTTTTGCTCCGTGTTCGTCCCGATCGCACATGCGCAGAGAGGAGTGAGATAATATTTTTACTCTGTCTACCTGTCTGGCAGTCAAACAAAATTGAAAGTAATTCCAAACTGGAAACTTACTGTTTTTAATAAGTCTATGGTCTTCGGGTCCTGGGTTTGAGCCCCTGCATCATGCCGTTGAATTAACACCAGGTGGGTTGACTCGGCCTGTTCATCCTTCTGAGGTCGGCAAAATGAGTACCAGATGACATTGTTGGTCTGATGGACACGAAATTTTCACCATATGAGCGCCTCCTCCTTTCGCATATTTTATTGATAATCCTGACATCATAGGTCACGTGGTACAGGCGCCATCTTAGAAAAACTGAAAAATGTTGCACCTCTATATCTCCAAAACCGCTGCATGAAAAAATTGAAGCATGGCTCATTGTAAAGAACTCCATATGGGGAATAGGAGTTGCTAATGATGACGTCATTGGTGCCATAATTATGACGTCACAATTCGACAGGGACAATGCTTAGTCTGATCAGTTTGAAATGTATTGAGCGTGATCTATGCAACAATTATATTAGAGAATATAAATTGATGATGTCATCGCTCACGTGGTCTGGTAGCCATATTGGATCAAAGAAAAAAAAATGTAAAAAAACAGAAGAGTTGGCTCGCAATAAGTTGACTGCGCAGGGTAAGTATTGCGCAGGGTAAGTATTCTATGAATACCATTTAGTTTCTGTTGTGGTTTTATCAACATCACATGAGAAAAACTGCTTGGTTTTTCTCTGAATTACTTTTGCATAAACTGCCTTGTTTTGCTTATAATGGAATCAAGTCCCAAATTACATTCTAAGGCTGTCGTTCACGTTAGTTTTGGACATCTATGTGACGGCTGCACACTGTTCATTTTGTTTTCTGGTCTGTACACAAACATCAGGCACAATATGTCTGCCTCTTTTCATATAATAATGTTGAGCCTCTTTTCATACCTTGTGGAGATGTCTTTCCACCAATTCTTCCTGACGAGCCTGCGGGCAGTACACAGATGATATTTGCTCGTCCTAATACTGGAACTCAATCCATCATCTATATTCGCACATTGCACGTCAACTCTCCGCGGTGTTAATCACTGAGCATCCAGATGGTTCCACAAGCTGAAGGAATTGGTCGTTCCATTGGACCTATCATTATGTATGTTGTGGTAGTCTTGGCTCATGGGATGTGGTTTCTAAGTTGCTCGAGCAATACCGGTTGCAATACCGAAGTTAGTGTTAGAATAACTTGACTGAGGGTCCTTAAGTAATAATGTCGTTTCACACTAATCCACGTTGGCATGTCCAGGTATATTTATTTACATAGCCTCAATGTCCAGGTATATTTATTTACATAGCCTCAATGTCCAGATATATTTATTTACATAGCCTGAATGTCCAGGTATATTTATTTATATGGCCTGAATGTCCAGGTATATTTATTTATATAGCCTCAATGTCCAGGTATATTTATTTATATGGCCTGAATGTCCATGTATATTTATTTACATAGCCTCAATGTCCAGGTATATTTATTTACATAGCCTCAATGTCCAGGTATATTTATTGATATAGCCTCAATGTCCATGTATATTTATTTATATGGCCTCAATGTCCATGTACATTTATTTATATACCCTCAATGTCCAGGTATATTTATTTATATGGCCTGAATATCCATGTACATTTATTTATATAGCCTCAATGTCCAGGTATATTTATTTACATAGCCTCAATGTCCAGATATATTTCTTTACATAGCCTCAATGTCCAGGTATATTTATTTATATGGCCTCAATGTCCAGGTATATTTGTTTATATAGCCTCAATGTCCAGGTATATTTATTTATATAGCCTCAATGTCCAGGTATATTTATTTATATGGCCTCAATGTCCAGGTATATTTATTTATATAGCCTCAATGTCCAGGTATATTTATTTACGTAGCCTCAATGTCCAGGTATATTTATTTATATAGCCTCAATGTCCAGGTATATTTATTTATATAGCCTCAATGTCTATGTATATTTATTTATATGGCTTAAATGTCCAGGTATATTTATTTACATAGCCTCAATGTCCATGTACATTTATTTATATAGCCTCAATGTCCAGGTATATTTATTTATATGGCCTCAATGTCCAGGTATGTTTATTTATATAGCCTCAATGTCCATGTATATTTATTTATTTGGCTTCAATGTCCAGCTATATTTATTTATATGGCCTCAATGTCCAGGTATGTTTATTTATATAGCCTCAATGTCCAGGTATATTTATTTATATGGCTTCAATGTCCAGGTATATTTATTTGCATAGCCTCAATGTCCATGTACATTTATTTATATAGCCTCAATGTCCAGGTATATTTAGTTATATGGCCTCAATGTCCAGGTATGTTTATTTATATAGCCTCAATGTCCATGTATATTTATTTATATGGCTTCAATGTGCAGGTATATTTATTTACATAGCCTCAATGTCCATGTACATTTATTTATATACCCTCAATGTCCAGGTATATTTATTTATATGGCCTCAATGTCCAGGTATATTTATTTACATAGCCTCAATGTCCAGATATATTTAGTTATATGGCCTCAATGTCCAGGTATGTTTATTTATATAGCCTCAATGTCCATGTATATTTACTTATATGGCCTCAGTGTCCAGGTATATTTATTTATATAGCCTCAATGTCCAGGTATATTTATTTATATACCCTCAATGTCCAGGTATATTTATTTATATGGCCTCAATGTCCAGGTATATTTATTTATATACCCTTAATGTCCAGGTATATTTATTTATATGGCCTCAATGTCCAGGTATATTTATTTACATAGCCTCAATGTCCAGATATATTTCTTTACATAGCCTCAATGTCCAGGTATATTTATTTACATAGCCTCAATGTCCATGTACATTTATTTATATAGCCTCAATGTCCAGGTATATTTATTTACATGGCCTCAATGTTCCGCTGACTTTCAACCTCAAACTTACAAATGACTGCAAACTCTCTCCTTAAACTTTTTAAAATGCTAGATTAACTGCATCGCACTCTCTTTCCTCCAGTTCCACGGTTTTTGCCTTGAGCTTTTCTTTTTCTATACATCTGGCTTCCAAGATTAGATTTCTGGCCTTAAGTCTTTCATTATCCACACATCTCTCACAATAAAACACCCGCTCTCCCTTTGGCCTTTTCTCCTTCTACACACTTCACTTGCTCTGCCTCTTTATTCTTTTTGGCACCCTTTAAATGCTGCCTATTTGCTATTATCTCTCCACTGCACATGTTGTACATGCTAAACTATACAGGCCTGGCTTATACAGCCTGCTGGAGAAGGATGTGGGATTAATTATGACTAGTTAGCAAGATATAAACAAACAAAATCGAATAAGACATGAAGTTAAAGCATGTTATACTCATTCAACTGGCCAGGAATAAAAATGTCTGTTGTTTGCCTCATTGTAAAATCAGGATGTTGTATGCCGAAGAGATACCTTTATATGAAAATGTTAAATCAGAGTATGGTATCGCCAAATGTAAAAAATCAATCAGGGTATGGGATACCTTAATCAGGCTGGCAAGATGGCCGAGATGGACGCACACTCGCCTCGAAGCTGTCTAGAGGCTGGGTTCGAATCCCGACCCAGCTATAAACTGTCATCCTAGTGTTTCACAGGCAGGGTGTGTCGTCCCTCGGATGAACTTTTAATTGGGTGTCGTATTTGCTGGAATTATTTGGAAGACGTCAAAGATTCCACCCTGCGCAAATTCCAAATTCCTGCCCTAAATACTACTGGGTTGGCAATGGCAAACTACCCGACA